>NC_088299.1:3414300-3562559 GCF_032854445.1 Liolophura sinensis
AGTCTTAAGAATAAATTATGCTGTCTAGATTGTCTACTCGTATAATGTGATGCCTTTGTTGTGAGACTGGTTGATCCATATCAGCATAATGCCTCGGACAGGGAGGCTTACTTGCCTTCGGTATAAGCCGTCTCAGTGAATCAGCATTATATAAAAGAATGGTGGAAATCAGTCCGGCAACAAGGAGGCACATTGCATACACTCTAAGGACTCCGTCGTCATATGACAGGAAAATTATTATGTGCGACGTTAAACCCCAAGCACTCGCTCACTCATCCACTCACTCAACGCTTTACGGTGTACAGGCCGTTATGCTTTAATTATGTAGGCTTACGTTTATATGTTTACCCGCTCTTATAAGTTTCAGAAGTGCTGTCTTATTCAGGTTGCGGGACTACGAAAGAGCTTGCCAAACTGGTAACATCTCTACATATATCCATATATTTCATATACAGCTGATACAAAAAGAGACTATAAAAACAAAGAAACAAACCAATGAAAAAATTGCAAATAACACATCGTTAGTTGATAACCCGCGTGGAAAGCATACCAGTTCACATGAAACATTAGCTTTTATCAGCTATATAGAATTAATATATATGTATATCGTATGTAATATTGTAATGGAATTCTAGATTGTGTTGCCAGTAAAACTATATTATATGACATAAAGCGCACGCCTGATGGCAAATGCTTTAATAATGAATGTTAAATTTGCGAAGGAGGCCTATATTAATATGCCTCTATGTACACACAAAGGCACTGTGTGTGTGATCAGGCCGCAGATATACTAATGCCGATGATTGCGATGGGTGTATGAGTATCCATATAACTCATGGCATGTCAGTGCATGAACAGAAAAAGTGAATAAGGCCTTTTCCACGCATTCCAGATAGTGCATGAGTAGTATAGAAGGGGCAGTTGACGTCGCATTGAGGAGGCGTTTTTGGGGAGGTGAAGGTGTGTCGTTGATTCCGCGCTCCCATGAGCGAGCGAGGCGCATGCGCCCGATATCAGGGACCAATGAGCGTAGCTCCGTTAGCAGACGCGTGACGTCACGCGTGACGTTATGCGCGAGAAAAGCTCCTTCAGCTCCATTTTACACCAAAACTGACCAATGGGTGAGCTACATTTCGCGCCGAAACTGACCAGTGAGGCCCGTGACGACAAGCCAGAGCAGCTCCTTCAGCTCCATTTCGCGCCAAAACGGACCCAATGGGTGAGCTCCATTTCACGCCAAAACTGAGGTCACGCGTGAGAGCAGATCGTTCAGCTCCATTTCGCGCCAAAACTGACCAATGGGTAGACTCCATCGGCGCCAAAACTGACCAATGGGTGATCGCGCGGTTTTAGCGCCTGAATTTCGTTGACGTACGCGTTGACGGGATAAAAAAAAGGTGTGTGAAGAGAGTGAAGCCTACTCCTGCTATCCTCCTAGGAGGAGAGGCTTCGGCAAAGAGTGGGTTACTTGTCAGACGTGTGCCAGGCACTTTTATAGGCGGAGCGATTACCAGTGACATGAGGAGACACAGCACGCCGAGCGGAGAGGTCCCATGGTTACTTGCGGCACGTGTGCCACGCACTTTTCTAGGTGGGACAACTGGCTGCAGCATGAGCGGATGTACCACGCGGAGGAGGAAAGAGGAGGTTCACGTTCCTAACCTGCGCCCGGACGTTTCCCCGACTAAGACCAGCCCGTGTTTTTCATCTCTACCGGTGATCCCCACGCGCTAGTCGAACTGATGATGGCTTACCTCAATACCATCAGCGAGACCAGTAGCGCCTATCTCACAGAGTGTTATGCCAACATCCTGGACGAGTTAGACGAGCGCATCGATCCCAACGACACCAAAACCGTCTTACATTCGGCGAGTGCAGGACAAATTCGTCGTCTATATCAACCATCTCCCCGTCCTCGGCTTCAGTTCGGGGAACTACGACCTGAACTGTATCAAACAACAGCTTCACCCCCACCTGGTCAAGGGCGGTGATTTGAGTGTGTTATCAAGCGTAACAACAATCACACGGCAATCAGCACGCCGCAGCTGAAATTTCTGGACATTGAAAATTACCTGGCCCCTAATTACCTAGGTGGTTGAAAGCTTATGACTGCCGCGTCACCAAAGGCAAGTTTTGTTATATCTACATAGACTCCCTTGCCCGGCTGGAGGAAACGGCGCTGCACGGGGCGCCGAGTATAAGAACCTGTAGGAGACGTGGAGGAATCACGGCATGCGCACCGTAAAAGACTTGCTGCGGTGATATAACACCTGGACGTGATCCCCTTCATGGAGGCGGCGGAGAAGATAGTGGTGTTCTACCAAACATGCACGTCGACGTCTTGAAAGGCTGTATTAGCATACCAGGGCTCATCCTCCACTACTTGTTTCCACTATTTGCTCTCCGTGTTCGCGCTAATCAGTGAGAAAGACAAAGACATGCACGACTGCCTAAAGAAAACATCGTGCGCGGGCCGAGCATCATCTTTCATCGGTACCACGAACGAATCGTGACACGTATGCGGGGAGGTAAGCTCTGTAAGCGGATCGTTGGTTCGATGCTATCGCATTGTACTTGGCCTTCCTTGCCTCACCCATGCCGGCGGGTCACTACATCCGATGGCGATGTGACGGAGAGAAGTTCGTTCCGTCTGGCTGAAAAATGGCTGGAATGGCAGTCGCACCACCTGGGGATATACATCCAGCCCCGCCTTAGCCATACGGAGAAACGTGTTAGTGATAGGCAGCTCCGCGTAGACGGGTTCACTCACATCGATGGATGTCCCATCGTCTTCCAGTTCCACGGTTGCTATTACCACTACCACGGCTGTCACCTGAATCACCCACGCCAGGGTGAGCTGCGCTACAACGACCCGAGAGGTTTGACACCTCAAGACTTGTGCCTGGAAGTGGACAACAACGAAGCGTACGTCCAGTCCAGATGTGAAAATCTGTGACCTGACGAAGACGCGCAAGTTACTGGAGAATGCCGTACCCTCGACCAAATCGATGACGACACCTTCGAAGTGGTGAGCAGCAAGTGGGCCATTCGTCACAAGCTACCATTGCAAATAGGATGTATGGTGTACCAATATGCCAAACTCCGTATGTTGGAATTTCCCTATGATTTCATGACTCGTTTTTTTACAAGGCGGACGAGAAGTACGGCGAGATGGACACGGACTTCGCGTACATGGCCTGGTCTGACCCGGACTGGGAATCCCTCTTTAAACCTGAGCTGCGGGCGGTATGCGTGGCGGAGCGGGACAAATTGGTCACCTCGACGCGACCACTACGACTTTGATAAACGTACGCCGGTGTTCTTCAAAGACGAGTGAACTGGCGACGCTATCGTCCGTTTGTGTTCGAAGGCATACTATTGCTACGGCGGGAAGTCGAACAGTAAAGACAAGGTCTCCTGCAAAGGCGTTAGCGCTCGGGGGGTGGAGAAGGGACGTTTACCTCTCCGTGTTGCGCAATCACCAAAGAGTGGAGTGGTATGAACCGAGGTGTGCGCATGCGGGGAAACAGCATATATTCCTTCACACAGCACAAAGGCACTTTCACTTATTTTACGGGAAGCGCAAGTACTGCCGGACGGTGTGAGCACCACCTACCTGGATAATAAAGCTGACTATCCCCGACGGTTATATACCATGTCCTTATCGATTGGTGACTTGCGATTATCGACTTGAAACGCTCCTTATGGACTACGAATGGTATACGAATGTCGGACATGAGGCTTATATTTATAATGTGTTGCCTCGAAGGCTAAATAAATACAAGTCAAAACACCACTGTATGCGAGTGTCATTTTCTCTTTATTCATTTTTTTTTCATAACATGGTGGAACTGGAAAAAAACATGGGAAGACCGTTATTACAGCCCACTGGCTGGTGGAGTGTTAAAAAAAGGGTGCTGGACCCAAAAATTCGAACACCATTAAGCGTTATCGTATGTCGGGCACGACATGGGACGACCTCGAGTCCGCTGGGTTAAGTAATACACGCAATATTGTCCACACACTGCCGTGTCCAGACTCTGCAGCCGCTGATCATTCCACGTCCAGTGGTGTGTCCTCCGGTGAGAAAAGCGGTGATATGGGTGTGGAGGGGTGGGAGTCCGTACGAATCAAAGTATTCTCCTCGGAGACGGGATGGGTTTAGGCACACGTCTGAAAACGGCTACCCAATGTTGTCCCGGGCTGAAACACGTGTCTGTGTTGATGATACAGGCCCAGGGTGTGTTGGTCTCTTGGTGAGGGAGGTGGTCTCAAGTGTAGACATCCCCCAGCACGGGAGCCCGTAAATACGTCCACCTGTAGCACACGTCGCAATTGCACCGTGCCCACGTTGTTTTGTTTTTCAACTGGCGAAGTCACAGACGACGTTTCGGCTTTTGTCTTTTTCTACAATATTGTTGAATTCGGCGTAGCACACCCACGTTAATGGTTTCCGGCAGTGGCCTGGCAAACCGCACCTCTAGGCGCAAATCACCTCTCTGGACCGGTCAGTTGGTGGTCGTCATGGAGATTGGGGGTCATTTCGAAACAAAACAGCGTGTTGCCTTTGGCGAACGTGGTGCGAAGGACGGAGTTCCCCTCGTCGTGAAACACTTTCCCCGTGTTGGTAAAAAGGTGCAGGTACGTTCTGACGAAATTCCCGGTCTCAAAGTCGAGTGTCAGGGGCTTGACAGGATTTTGACCTCCGCTGACATGCAAGGACAATGGACGTGGTGGAAATGAAACGCTGCGAAGCGTGGTTTGGTGCGTAGAGGTTGGCGGGAGAGCGTGCGTCTTCTGTGACCAATAGACTGGTGAGGACGAGTGGGGAGCGTTTTCTTGGTCCTGCAAGCAGGTGACGAGCGGGAGCGGTGCGTCGGACCTCCCGTTTTATAGACGCGTCTCTCACCCTGTTCATTTTGACCAGCAGCCTGGGCATAGCGGCCGGCTTTGGCCACCAGCTGTCTTTCTCCCTCCAGAGCATGTCGTGTCAAGGCCTGGCTCACCGGCACTCCCTCGTCCCACACGTCGTCCATGAGTGAGTGAGTGAGTGCTTGGGGTTTAACGTCGTACTCAACAATTTTTCAGTCATATGACGACGAAGGAATCATTAGGGTGCATGTACGTGTAATGTGCCTCCTTGTTGCAGGACGGATTTCCACCGCTCTTTTATTTAGTGCTGCCTCACTGAGACGACTTACCGAAGGCAAGCAAGCCGCCCCCGCCCGAGCCATTATACTGATACGGGTCAACCAGTCGTTGCACTATCCCCTTTATGCTGAACGCCAAGCGAGGAAGTTACAACTTCCTCTTTTAAAGTCTTAGGTGTGACTCGATCAAGGATTGATCCTGGATCTACCGGTCCCGAAGCGGACGTCGTCCATGACATTTAGTCCGGCACGTAACGCAGTTTTTCCAACGCTCCCACAGCAGGCTTTAACAAGGGCTGCGCCATTATGATGAAACTGCCAAGCAAGCCGTGATCGCGCTGTACAACGGCACCCCAAAACACACGTAACTCACCTCCGCCAGCTTGCTTGGTGTAATAGTGGATGTAGGATCGGTACATGGCGAGGTTGTCTACGACGCTCATTGCAAGGGTAATGCGCGCCGCTGTCGAAAGTGAAGTGTCAGCACCACTTTACCGCGTTCAAATGCGACAGGTTGGCCCGCATCGTCCATAATATCAATTTCCACCGTCGTGAAATGATTGCGCCGCGCGGGAATGTATTCCACGCGTTGGAAGGTCTTGGAGATGTGTTGCCCGCAGCAGCGGCGCCAGCTTGTCTCCCGCCACACGCGGTTCAACAATGTCCATGTACACGTACAGCATGGGTGTGGTGGCATGCAAATCCTAGGCTCCGATATGCAGCAGATCCGCCGGCCTCATGAGCCAATCGTACGGTAAATTCATGAGATGCTTCAGACGCGGGCAGAAACTGAGCCCCAGTTGTTTCTAAAACCGCAGGCTGCATTTCCGCTGCATATCATTGAAACTGAACGTCAAATAACCGGCGTGAGCCTTGAGTAAAGGAATGTGTGTGTTGGTCAACAAGTCGGTCAAGTCCTTTGCGAGGTCTTTGGGTGAAGGGTAATAGCCTGCTGGCAATGTTAACTTATGCTTAGAACGGTGTGGGTCCTCTTTGGTGTATAATACATACCACACTTCGTCTTGCCGCACTTGGTACCAGGTACGGCTGTACCGTATTTCTACCAACCCACATTCCCAGTCACCAGTCAAATGCATGGGCTGTGGCAGTTGGATGCTGAAATGCGTTAAGGTATTGCTGGGGAAGTAGTCGAGCGAGCTGTTACTGGGCAGCGTGACGTAAAACATGTTGGTGAGGTGATCTCCTCCGGGCGGACTGACCGTATTTTCATCTGGCATCGGTATTTAATACGGACTCCACTTTAGCGGGGTTACTTTAGTGGTGGCCGCGTGAACATGTCTAAGAGCCGCGGCTCGACCAAGGCCTGTTACTTGGCGTGCTGCATTATCTCCCAACTATACTGTTAATGATGCCACCGATGAGGGCTGGAGCGGAGGTCGGGATGGTGGGGGGGGGGGGTGCGTGCGAGCAGCGCTCCAATGAATCCACCGCGTTGAACATTCCGTCCTTTCTTATGCAGGGGAATACTTTTTTGACTAAGGTGCAAAGCGTCTTGTGCCGCTTTAACTTCCCCTTCTGAGCTCGTGATAGTGGAAAGTTTCCATTTAACACATTTTGGCACATTCACACAAACACCGAAGTAAAGCTGGATCGTTGCCGCCTAGCAAGTGGTTCGTAACGTTGGAGCCGGTGTAACATTGCGGGTGGCTTATGTGGAGGCAACTGATTCGGCAGATCGTGCATACGAAGTTTTATGACTTGGGCAGGTAGGCGTGGTGGATGTCCCCGGGGAAAGTCGCAGGTGGTCGGGTGTGGCTTTCTTGAAACCCACAACAAGTACCCGTGAGGTTCGGCGGTGGCATCCTCAAACGCCTCGCGCAAGTACTGCGTCCGCCCCGGAGCCATCTGTTTAGCCATCGTGGTAATTTGAGACCAAGAAGCGTGCGTTCAGACCGATTGTGCTATGATCTTTTGTGGAACTAGTTCTGCACGATGCACACCACGCTGATATAGCGGTGGTGGCTGCATTTATAAAGAGTTTTGTCATGCAGGGTTTTCTTCGTTCGCTTCGGCCATCAAATCGTCCCCGACGAACGTCCGCTCCTCCGGGTCGAATGCTGACTGGCTGGGCACACCCTCTTCAAACAGAACGTTGGGTAGCGTGGTGTACAACGGCTGCCACTCCCTGTAACATTAGACCACGCGTTGCGGGGGTGAGAGCTTGAGAGCGCACCACCAACCGTTTCACAAACGTGGACTTTCTATACCCCGTCGGTCCGCTGACGATGGAGGTAAACGGATGCTCCCATCGAGTATGCTCGGATGGAGAAGCTGGGTGAGTCAATCTGGCTGGTCGTACGGGTGAGGGTGAGGGACAGTGCGTGAGGTCGCTGCGGTCACCGCCGCCGTCACCGCGGGTCGACTGGTCTTGGAGGGGCTGCACGCTGAGTTCCGCGGCCAATCCACCCACTTATACTCCGATGAACAAAACTCCGAGCACGGCTGCCACGGTGCCTTTATTCTCGCGCAAGCCTTGTACCCACTGATCCATCCCTTGAGGTAGGTCGATAGGGAGTGACATTCACCTCCGTCCTTGGGGTTAAATACGTTTGACGTCCGTGGCCGGCACCCAAGAATTAAAGCTGGGTGTATTGCCGACCCACTTCACCCAACAGTACAGTTTTCCTTGGCGACGTTCCCTTTTTAAGATCTTCTCCACCTGACAAAACCTGTCTGCCGCGGCCGTCACCGGTTACAGTTCGGTCTCGCAATACGTCCAGGGCAACCGTTTCCCGTTGAAGTCCTCCAGTGTGAACAAGACAGGCTGGCGAGGGTGGGTGCGGACGATGTGGAACATTTCTGTGCTCCAATTCGGGAGGTACGAATTTTCGAACTTCCCTTTCACTTTACGCAAGAGGTGATAACGGTACACCGATCGTTAGGACGAGGGTGGACCGCACAAGGCTTGACGCACTTCTTTCTGATTCTAGGTGGTGACTTCGATGGGGGACGCCGTTCTCTTTGGCAAACGCTGCCATGTCGCCAGGTCCGCCTGCCAGTGACTGTCTATACCCCCAACCACAACTCGGTTACTAGGGTAGCGCTGTGGGGCGGGACGGTGCAGCATGTGCGTGTCCTGCTGGGCCAGTCAAGCCGACACTCGGGCCCGACTCATTTTGAGCCCATGTTGCCGGGCTGCCTTGAGCAAGGGCTGAACGCCGCTGTAAGCCAATAAATGGATGGAGAACTATATCTACCGGGTTTGAGTCTCTGCCCATGAGCGTTCTCTGATCCCTCTTCCGTTCCTGCCGCCGTTCCGCAGAATCAAAGCATTTAACAGCTTCTTATTCTGTCTAAAATAAATATAAATATAAAGAAAATATCAAAAGAACAGATAAATAAATTAAAGTAAAATTAAAACAAAGCTTTATATGACGGCTCAGATGCCATACTGTATGACGTTTACTGACTTTCACTCGAGTTCTTCACCGAATACACAGAACAACGTACCTTTTTAATATAAGGGCACACTCACAATCTTCAGACTAACTTAAAGGATACATGAAATGTTTGGTTTCTATTTCTTAATATGGAGCAGGGTGTGACACGACGAATAGAAGTACAAAAGGCTTCTCAGCTTTGCGATGTTAGCTGTCAAACCAACTTGTTGTGAGGTGGAGGTGGGGGGGTGGGGGGTGGAAGAGATGTCGATTTGGGGACGCGAAACTGGCCCCGTGTTTCCAGTATGTTCATCGATGACATCATTTCCGAATATTCCCGACCATTGACGGAAAATATGCATGAAATAGAGAGGTAATTAAGGAATACAAAATATGCCTCACATATGTTTTGAGGGGTATGGGCCTGTCTTTCTTCATTTTCATTAAAACTATACTCTTCGTTTTACAGCAACTTTTCAGGTGTCCTTTAAGAGAATATCGAGTTAAGTATGAATTTTGGATGGATCTGACTAACCTTTTCGGGTTACTTATCAGATGATACCCACGTCGAGATGTCATCTTAATCGAATATCTTCAGCAATACTGAAGTAATGTCTCAGAGATAGGTCAGCTGGTACCAAGATAGACGCTATACTGATGCGAGGGCTCTGCACGGCGATGTGCATAACCGATGCAGTGAGATGTTGTGAACAAACTATAAACGCCAAGAACATAATGATTATCCTGACCCAGATGTTCCAGTGGAATTAAATCCATTAAAATTCAATTTCCAACTCAGAAGTGATAATATCCAACTGATCCGTGGAGATGTGGACAGGTATCCCGTATACATATACCTAAATAACGCCTTAATTACAATTGTCCTCCCACACAAAAACGTTAAAAACGAATTCAGTGTGCTCTCATTTATTTATCTGATTGGAGTGTGACGCCGTAGTCAAGAATATTTCACTTATATCAAGGCGGCCAGCATTATAATGGTAGAACGCCGGACAGAACCCGATGGAAATCCACGACTATCCGCAGATTGCTGCCAGACCTTCCAACATAGGACACGAGAGGAAGCCAGCATGAACTGGACTTGGACTCACAGCGTCAGAGACTCCTGCATATATATTATTATCCTTCTGTAGTACTCTAACAACAAGGCCAGCTGCATATTGTGCTGGTGTTAACAGTTCTTGGGGGCCCCCGTGGCTCAGTTGATTAGCGCGCTAGCGCAGCGTAATGACCCAGCAGTGTCTCACCAATGCGGCCGCAGTGAGTTCAAGTCCAGCTCATGCTGGCTTCCTCTCCGGCCGTATATGAGAAGGTCTGCCTGCAGCCTGCGGATGGTCGTGGGTTTCCCCTGGGCTCTGCCCGGTTTCCATCCACCATAATGCTGACCGCCGTCGTATAAGTGAAATATTCTTGAGTACTGGGTAAAACACCAATTAAATAAATAAAATAAATTAACGGTTCTTTTTATCTCATTAACACCCACACTCAATAATTGTTCTCTTACACGCTGGCGGTCAGATGTACTGCTGGTTAAGGAAACTGAGATGCACGAAATAAACCACACACCTTTGGCAACAATCAGAGTATGATGAGAAACTTCCCGACAGGTGACGTACAGATATGCAGGGCATGGTGGTTTAAGTACGGCGTAAAACACTAATAAAATAAATAAATCTAACTGATGCTAAAATGTACATCTATTCTCTTATATAACATAATACTTCGTGATTTTCAACATAACATCCTGTTAGTCTAATACAATCCGTGTATAATTAACTGAATATGTGACCTATATTTAACAAAATAATCCGCTGCAATAAAGGGATACATTCTAACATCACTCCGTTAAATGTTAGGAGCAGATTTTTTTTCGAGTAGATTACCTGCGCTAAATAATTTCCCAGAAAGATTTCCAGAAAGAGTTTGATAACACTTTGTGCTTACTGTGAAGATGGTACAAGGCCTACCCATGCATGCTAATCAAATGTCTTCCAAGTCTTCAAGTGATAAATATGTGAAAACTTTTATAACTTAAAGGATACACAAAACTCATGGTTTTTATTTCTTACTACGGGTCATATTAAGTGCACTACATACATGTATAGAAGTACAAGAAAGCTTCACAGTTTTCCTTTTGTGCGTAAATATAACCTTAATCTACAGGTTTCTTAAGGCTCCAGTGGTCAGTCCGGAAATTAAATAGCCTGCCGTGGTGACGACACGGTGATAAACTGTCAAAACAACTTTGTTGAGAGGAGACCTGGAAATGGGGTCGTTAAACTGCTTCTGCGTTCTCAAAGTGTTTATCGTTCATGACATCCCTGAATATTCCGAACCATTGACAGAAAATATGAATAAAATAGAGGAGTGATTAAATATAAAATATGCCTCAGAAGAATTTTTGGGGTTTATTTTTGGACATACATTTCTTCATTTTCCTTAAAACCATAGTCTTCGTTTTATAGGACCTTTTTATCTGTTCTGTAAGGTTTGTAGTCCATCTGACATCTGAGAGATAAA
Organism: Liolophura sinensis; assembly: GCF_032854445.1. Taxonomy (NCBI): domain Eukaryota; kingdom Metazoa; phylum Mollusca; class Polyplacophora; order Chitonida; family Chitonidae; genus Liolophura; species Liolophura sinensis. The sequence goes on from NC_088299.1 coordinate 3,425,393, forward strand.
AGAGATAAAAGGTACATATATATATATATATATATATATATATATATATATATATATATATATATATATATATATATATTCCCTCATGTTGCCCATGACAACTAAAAAATAATTTACTGAAATAAGTGTTGTATGCAGTGAACAGATTCTACGGGATGTTGATCACGTGTCATTGTCATTGATTTGTTAATGGTCTCCAGAGAATTCCAGAGGTCGTAATAACAATAATAATATACAACTGTACTAATATAATAAATCTTTATTTCAGAGTAAATGTTCGATAATGAGAGAGTGAAAAGAATGGGTACCAGGCGATCTAGTCTCAGTGGTTTAGTACATGTATATCTGTGATTGGCCAACGACGATCAGCTTCACCCATATAAAGTATTATATGCCTTTTCTGTTCTATGATAGCTCTGTAGAACAAGCTATTTGGAGGCAAAAATTCCAAAGCAATTTTCCTTAATCAACGAAATCTTTACATCAGGACTTTCGGTGTCATATTCCGTAAAATAATCTGTTGTATATGCCTAAACCGTGATATATCTGAGCAGCTACGTTCTGCTGTGGTGATTATAAAAATGGCCGTCATGTAATTGCGCGCATCTTGTAAAACATACAGTTATACGACAAGGTGCATCACTTGAGGTCGAAACAGGCGAAATGTCTGATTTCCATCAAGATTTTTTTATGACAAGCGCATGGGACAATCCAAAAATGGCTGAATGACTGAACTGACAATTCGAATGACACAGAGATTCTTAGTTTAATACCACTGGAGGAACCTCCGACGAAAAGATCCAGTCTTCTATTTTATTTTGACTAAAAAATCCAAAAGCAATTTGTGGTTACTGTCATATAGCTCATCGCCAATCAACCCATGATATAAAACGTTGCAAGCTAATTGTATAGGACACTACAGGTTCATGTATGAGCACCAGACAAAAACATTTGTAAAATTGTCAGTTTTTTTCCCCTGGGAGGTAAGGAATTCTCCACAACCTGAAGTATGACGTTCAGTCCAATATAGACTGTGAAAGAAAATGAAGAGAGTTTGCTTGGAAATCAGTGAAAACTCTCTTCAACTTGAATAGGATATGTGTCTGAACGTATGCACGTGCTGGCTGTGAGATCGATTGTCCATGCATGATCAACACCAGAGCTCTTCTTGCGCTTCCAACCTGGGAGTTGGAAGCTTATTTTTTTCGCTAGGACGATCAAATAATTCTTTTCGGACAGTGCCATTAGTCATTTTACCAGGAAACTGCTAATCACAGCTATTTCAGTTTGGCATCAAAATTCTCGCGGGTGTTATCTTTTACGTTTTTTATATGTTTGTACTTCTATGCCACTTACGGTTTGTCAAGAAGCCTTCTAAAACTTGATATAAATGTATAGAGCGTCACTTGTTACATACCATTGGAGCCAATAAATTCCGATATATAATATAGACGCTCGCCATTGGTCGAATATTTGACGTCACAAAATGTTTTGAATTTTGATATAACTTTGGCATATTCCAGGGCAAGTCGAGCCGGCGATTCTGAGTCGATTATTGTTTTTTCTTGTGTTGGTAACTTTTGATATATAGTCCAAACATACCAATTTTAGGGTTTCACAATTACTCACCTTACATGGCGTGTAAATCAACACTATGAGAGCTAGAAATTTGTAACTTGCTCCAAACTGTAACCCAATGTATCCTCTTTTCGTGGAATTTGGACCAAATAAAGCTAGCAACAGAAATTTTCCCGCTGAAAGTGTTTATAATCTCACGCTATATCAGAAATAGCGCCAATTAAGCGAGGCAGCAAAAAGTACCATTTTCGCAATCTTTGGTGTGATTCGACCATGGTTTGATAATGACTTCGAAGCGCACGCTCTGATCACTGGATCACCAGAGGGGTCTCTTTACATTATAATTTTTTAACCGTCACTCGCTGACCAAAAATGGCCGACATTTATTCTCCGACAATTAGGGGTAGAAGAGCTTTCGTTGCCAGACATCCACTACACACACTGATTAAGTTTTTGTGACAAGTATGTTTATTTATTAATTTTATTTATTTATTTTCATCAACTGTTTTCTTTAATGATTACAAAATAAGTTATAAACATCCATATGCTATAAGTTCAGCAGCTAAACAGGTTATATCGGAGATTTCTGACAAAAATAATCCATATTCACTACTGAAATCAAATTTCCTGTATTAACAGCTCAAATTATATCGCCCTTCAGTAAATGTCAGATTCGTACCTGTACTATTTATAGTGTTGAAATGATTCTATAAGGTGAAAAAGTTATAATGCTACCCGCTTTATAGCTTGTAGGAACTTTACCATCGATTTGAAAGCTAAAACGACCACAGACGAGGTTGGTATTAATTGAAAATAAATTATTAGGGCTATTCTAAAATAATAAGAAAAATTAGATTAGATTTGGCTGAGCTGAATGATATTTTGCCAAAAATCTCTGGTATAGCCTCTCTAAATCATGGCATATGCCACTTGCTGTAATATATTTATTTAGCCCCAGAAATATTTAACATTTGGTCATTGGAAGCACAAGTATATCAAACATTTAGTAAGCGCTGTGAAATCCCCAAGAACCAGTTTGTTGGTAAACGTCAGAGGGTATTGGGTGCTGTCCATGTCAAACTAGCAAAAACAGATTAAACTTGGCCGAACATATGTGCCAAATTTCAATTGATTCATACAATGAATTCAGTGTATGATGATGGTGCGACAAAAAACTCACATTTTGCTAAAAAATGAACAAAAACAACAGAAAATCTGTGTATAAATTACTAAACACATATACCAAGTCAAATTGATATGTTTTAAGCGCGTAATTCTGAAAAATCTACTGGTTATTTACACATAAAACGCACATAACTTTGGTGTACACGAATAAAAAACGATAAAATTGAAAACTGATCTGATACTTATCTAGGTATAAACATGTGCCAAGTTTCATGTCATAAATGATTTGACGTCTCGAAAACTACATGTGCAAATGGGGCGGACAGATAGACAGACAGACAGACAGACAGACAGGCAGGCATGGTAAAAACTAACAGCCCGAAACCCTTTCCAGTTCCAGTGAAAGAGGTCTAATGAATAATCTTGCCGAGCTGGACTCACTTTTCCTTTTTATCATTTTGTACCCATTACGCCGAAACACCAAGATTGCTGACTGGCTCGTTCTGACGTCGCGGATGTCTGCTAAGAACACACATTTCTACACGCGAGTTTCAATTACAGCAAAATTTCTTTTGATAAATGAATCATTCTTTCATCAATAGATAAGTATAATGTACTTGCAAACTAACCTTTATACAGGAAGGCATAATATACAAAAAACAAAAAAAAAAACTCATTTGCTGGAAAAAATTATCTGCATATAAATGTGAGGTACAGCTACTGCACAGGTCTGTATATATGGACGTCAAAGAAGAAACAAAATTAAAAAGCCACATATGTACAAATAAATGTACATGCTTACATGCATGAACTAATACAAATTCAACTAATATTTACTGCTGCAATACTGATAAGCAAGAACAACTGTTTTAATGCATGTGGAATTTCTTTTGTGAAATAATCAACTCAAAATAGTTTATTTCCAATAGTATAAATAACTCCATAGAACACATTTCTGGCATGTTAGTATATATATATATATATATATTGATCAATTTATTACAGCTCAACTTAGTTGACAGCGAAAAGAAATAATGCTGGTATGAAGAGGTAAATGTAGGTGATGATACAGTGTGTATTTACATCTGCGGAACTTAAAACATTGAGAACCTGCTAGGACTACAGCTAATATGCACTGAATCCATTTGACCGGTTGGGGTACAAATGAATTGTACACTTTACATGACAGCAATCAGGTTTACAGGTAGAGGAAACTGGAGTGCCCTTCATGGGTTCCTGACAATCTCTCGGCTGTGACCTCACGGGTCAGGGCTGTTCAACTGTGGTGAGGCATCCCTAAAACACAGTTTTGACATTTCCCTGGGCAGACATTTGTGAGCAGGTGAAAGTATAAAGTAGGACACAATGAGAACGTGATAACCGTGATCCATGTATGGAACTATATTTTTCTGTGTATTTACACCTACAATAGTAAGAGAGTTGTGCAGTGATATCAAAAAGTCAGTCAAGCGGGAGACTCTGAGTGAGCTGGTTGCACATGGCCATCCGTTTCATTCCTGACCAACTTACCGATTTTTCCTGATTCTGAGAGTTCTATTGATTGTAGAAAGGTGCTCTGAGGGTTGCTTAGAGCACGAGATGATTGGAAAACTGCTGGAAAATTGTTTTAGCCCCCAAAAAAGTATTTTGTGACATTTATTTGCCTCTAAAAATGCACCTTTGTGGTCGAAATTTATGGTATATGCACGAAACCTTGCACATACTCTTACTGTGTATCTGTAACAACACAGTACTGGGTCAGGAAACTTTATGATGTCTTGTCTCCATACTATCCTATGTGCTGTGACATGGTAACCTGTAATCAGCGGTCACAGAGAATTTATAATAACTTGTGAGCAATGAATTATTTTCGCAAAATGCCATATAACTGTACATCACTAATGCCGTTAACATCAATATCTTCCCGACTGATGAAAATAAAGACAAGTACACAACAATAAACACAACAAAAAAAAAAAAACAACATAGCTAATCTTTGGAAACGAAAAGATATTAATCACCTAATTAGTGGATTACCTAAATTCAGGATTTGTCTTCGTTAACCTGATTTCATTTACATGTGTGCATGAAACGTTGATCCACAATGCTAAAACATCATTGATGAGAATTGTTAGAAAAAGTGACCAAAATTCATCTCTAAACAAATTATTTGCAAATGGGATCTGGTATTTTAATGTTATAAGATTTACTTCTTATTTTTCATTTCAAATGAACATATCCCAATGATAATCCTGAAATATCCCTGAGGTGGGATTTAGGCAAATTTATTATTTATTCTTGAAACCTAACCTCATCAATGATGCGGCCAATTTCGGACGAGAATTGTGTGGAATGCAGTAAAGCATCAGGATTTTAGCATATATGTAATTGGTATAATATTGATTTGATATCAGGTTTGAGGTATTAAATATTACATATAAGCCACAGGTGAATATACATTTTCAAAAAAGCATGCACATAATATGCCTACACCAGATACAAATGTATTTACATGCAAGGAGGCCTGGCAGTTCTGGAGGCAAGAGAAGGTAACTCTTTCTCAATTATTTTTCCATATGATTATCACGGGGAATGTAAGCATTTCATCATAATTTTTTTATATCACTGATATTTATTCATTTGGGCAAAAAATTTTGATTACGTTTTTCTGTTCAAATGGTGGGTACCAAAAAAAAAAATCCACAAACTGTCAAAGAAGTGAAGGATGATAAACCATGACCCTGTGCATCAGCAACTTCATCAGAGTCTGTCATAAAACATATGGCACCTTATTTGCTGGCTTGCTGGACCTGTGTACCAGCCACTTCCAGAAGTTTATCACCAGAACCTGCAAAGATTATAAAGAAGAATGCTTGCACCATAACCAGTGTTTTTTTGATTTTTCTCTCTTTGATGATTGATTGATTGATGGATTGGTTGAATGCCGTGCTCAACACCTTTTCACCCATATGATAACAGTCAGGTTTGTGAGAGGAGGAAAACAGAGTGCCCTGGAGTAAACCATAAACCCCAGCCAAGTATCTGATTTATTTATTTATTTGATAGGTGATTTTTTTATTTTTTTTTTTTGATTGGTGTTTTACGCCGTACTCAAGAATATTTCACTTATACGACGGCGGCCAGCATTATGGTGGGCGGAAACCCACGACCATCCACAGGTTGCTAGCAGACCTTCCCACATACGGCCGGAGAGAAAGCCAGCATGAGCTGGACTTGAACTCATAGCGACCGCATTGGTGAGAGGCTCCTGGGTCATTACGCTGCACTAGTGTGCTAACCAACTAAGCTACGGACGCCCCCTCTCATGTTTTTAAGGTGCGTTTTTAGGGGTAAGCATGCAAGCTGTAGTTAAGTAGGCCTCTACAAAATGGCTATGGTAAGTTTTGGATCTACAGCAACATAAGCTAGTTGAAGACCTAGCTTTAAGACAGATTTTAATTTTGGAAACTTATTTGAAAAACATTACGTATGCTTTTAATCCATTTAGAGGCAAGTTAAAAGTCCTGGTGCTAATTAAATATGATAAAAAGCTTCAGTGAAATACGTGAGAAATATATACATTCTACGTAAGAAAAAAAAACATCAACTTCATCCAATATCTCTCAACATTTCTGTGACTCTCAGTTTACATGATGGTTTTTTTTTTACAGTTTGTTACCTAGAAAATATGTGTCACTGTCACGACATAACCTACATACTGCATACGTTAATGCCGCAATTTCCCACTTCTTGTAGCTTCACGCCTCAAAAACTAATCTCACGTGACATCATCAATTTCACAAGAGGAACAATAAGCTGAAGTTTGACTCACCTATCGACCCGGACACTTTCTCAAACTCCTTCAGACTGGTGTTCGAGTTGCTCTGCAAGTAAGCCTCTTCTTCAGGAGTGAGCTGTTCACCTAGTTTTTTCAAAGCCGTCAAAATTTCCACGGACTGTTGCGTTGACACTTCTGCTGATAGTTTCCCTATTTTTGTGTCTCTCTTGATCTGCAAAGACCAACTCATGCATTAAGAATTCCTAATCAAAAGTTGATTTTATACAGTTACCAAGCATGTCACATCAAGCATGTCACACCAAGCATGTCACATCAGGCACGTCACATAAAAAAAATAAGGGCTGTGGCTGTTTTGGTCTATTTCCACCTCTCATAAATATATCATTTCTCGTCTTCTCTTTTCACAAGATTCCTGAAGCACATTCAATAAAATGTCTGTGGCCTTTAGTTCTGTTTTCTACCCATGTTTCTGAATTACTTAGGTTACATTGTTTGTTGTCTTCGCTTTGAAGACAATTTTAAAAATACTTTCCATGTATAAAGTCTGAAAGCATTTTACTAAAACTTTTGAACGTGAGTACATGTACAGAAGTTTGTACAAATTTAAGGGTCAAATCAGTGGCCGCGTATTATCAGTTTATTCATATACATGTATTTGATTGTTGTTTAAGGCTGTACTCAAGAATGTTTCACTTACGATTGTAGTCAATGGAATGGGTGGAGGAAACCAAGAGTGCCCGGCAAAAACCACTGGGCTTTGGAAAGTCATGGATGGACTTTCTGTGATGAACAGAGAGCATACCATATTGTTGGAAGACAAGTGAGCTGAACAGACTCGTGAACGGTGGGAGCAGGGGACACTTTTGGTATATACCTATTGTAATGATGTCTAACAAACTGAGAGGGGTGTTACTGACAGCAACCAAAATTGATATACGTGATAGAAACAAGGCAAAGCCGAAAATGCTTTCTTATTTTCCTGAAAATCCGATCTTACTTATAGCTGTTCCATCAAGGATGACACTGAGTGAGTGAGCGAGTGAGTGCTTAGGGTTTAATGTTGTACTTAACAACTTTTCCGTCACATGATGACAAAGGAGTCCTTAGAGTGTATGTAATCTGCCTCCTTGTTGCAGGACGGATATTCCACCACTAGGTCAACACTGAAACATACACTGTAAATATTCAACCCTTTCAACCACTAAAGCACTTTTTTTTCAGTGTAATTTCTGCATAGTTATTATGAAAACGACACCAAAATTGATTTATCTGTGTCATTAAAGATGCAAGCTTCATGAGAGTGTGCAAATTATTTCTCTACACCCATACTTTTCTCAGAATGTTTCAAAATATAGGTTGCAGAAGGATGGTCCATGTTAACTCCACTATTTCAATTGAAAATTTCGAAGAATACGAGGAACCTCAATAGTAAATGGTTCATTATCTGTATGTAACAGTGTTGCCAATACATGTATAAAGTGTCATAGTGGTGGAGGCAAGGCCTTTTTTTATGAACTTCGTGTAAGACCACCTAAACATCCTCACCAACTACAGGCAGGGGAGACATGGCATTATGCACCTCTGCTATGTTCGGATATCTTCTTTACACACAGCACACTATTGAGCAAACTATCCTTTTTGCATCGTTGCCTCCTTTCAAGGTACTGCATGAGCACATTAATTAATTACTTGCTTTGATTATAAGAGTAAATATCGTATACCTACATCTGCCAGTCTTTGTCGAAGCTGACCAGGCTGCTTTTTGGCAAACAGACGTATCACCTCAGGTGTCTTGAAAGCTTCCCCTATGGCAGCTTGGATAGCCTGAAACAGAAGTATGCTCCATGTCAACTCCGCTATTTCAGCAGTGATCCATCTCTTGATTCATTAGAGGGAACATTAAAGGAGAAGAAAATTTTTTAAAATTACACTATAGGCTGAAAAAAGCACATTTTTTTCTATCTGGTGGTGCCTGCTGCTTAATTTTGCAATTTTTCCTCACCATACACGTAAAACCTGAAAGCTGCAAAAGTGGCAAAAGCGGCCTCTCAGCCAATGAGACCACCGTTCGCTACCTTCTGGGAAGAAGAGTTCTACCGGAAATGTACAACCTGCACTTTGGCAGTTTCCTCCTAACACAGAAGACTTCAGGACTCCACAGAATCCACTGTGTCCCGTGACACCCCTAGCCTTGTGTCGGTCATGAATCATCTTTCGTGTATTGTATCTATGTTTGGAAAGCCAGAATAGCGGATAGGGTAATAATGGTACAAACCAGCTGCATTCCATTGAGCTCATCCACCAGGCTGAGGTTACCCTCCATCATTTTATCCAGGGACTCCTTGAACTCCTTCAGCTGTTCCATGGTGTCCCCCTTAGTCTCCTCATATTCGTCAGCATCTAAATCTTCTCTGTAAAGGAAAAGAACATGACAGTATGCACAGCAAGCACTGTTAGAACATTAGTGTTAGCAAATGCGTATATATAAACTGTGAGCGAACGTGTTTGCTTAAATTTCTTTTATTTATTTATTTGATTTGTGTTTTACACCATACTCAAGAATAGTTCACTTATATGATGGCGGCCAGCATTATGGTGGTAGGAAACCATGCACAGTCTGAGGGAAACCCACGACCATTCGCAGGTTGCTGGAAGACCTTTCCACGTATGCCTGGAGAGGAAGATAGCATGAGTTGGACTTCAACTCACAGTGACCGCATTAGTGAAAGGCCTCTGGGTCACTGTGCCGCGCTGGCATGCTAACCTCCTCGGCCATGTAGTCACCTGCTTAAATTTGAAAGACTGATTATGGCTTAAAGCCACAGAAGACAATATCTCAGCTATATCATGGCTTAAGAGTGACCCGCTTAAGTTTGAGCCATCCCATTAATAAATGTACCTTGAAACACCAGCCATATCGTTCATAAAGCCCATCAGAGATTTCAAATATATGATTACATTTATCGCTCTTTAAAAAACCTGAAGACATCATGTATAAAAGTATTTTTACACACATTTTTTAGCTGTCCATATGATGGGTCTAGCTGCATTTTGCGCAGTTTTTCACATTAATGTGAGCTAAAGCATTTAAGCATTTATTTGAGCCTATGTGTTATTAACACATTATTGAGGGCCAACATTATTACCAATTTGGAGAGGGTGGGGGTGGGAGGGGTGGTTACACATGTAATAACAGGGTATGTATATTTGTATGCTTGGAGTTTTACGGCGTGCTTAACCTCTCAACATTGTTCAGTTCTATGACAATGAAGAGTCATTAAGTGTGTGTACATATACTGTGTCTTCTTGTGACAGGGAAATAAAAAATTCCCTGTCGTAACTGTGGTTTTACTATATTGTAAAATTCATAGCGTAAGTGTATTTTAAAGAAAGAAAACTCAGCTTATCGGCTTTATTAACTGACATTGAAATAGAAATAAGCTTCTGATCAGCTAAAGTACAAGTATACATGGTAACACTGAAGCATCCCGAAATAGGACAGACCAACTTTAACACATTTTGCCCCTTGGGGTACTGGTGGAAAAGAGCAATGGTTGATGCTGCTGTGCAGGTCATTTGCGTATAGGTAGTCTCACTTTTGTTCAACCCTTGTCTTGTCTTCCACAAGACTTACATGTCCATTCCACAAGTTTATACTTCCATTTTTAACATTTCGATCAGTGTGTGGTACATTACGACTGTTGTACTATACACCAAGTAAACGTTTTCATTCATGGGGAGTAGGATTTGCATTTTGTGTAAGAAAACATGTAACTAGAATGAAAAATAAATTACTGATACATTCTGAAGCCAAGCTCTATGACTGCATGATATAAGGTATTTTTGTTCAATTTTTTGTCCTAGTTTCTTCAGGAAGCATGTTTAACAAATGAAAAATACTTCCCGGCAGATTGTCATTGTGTAACCTCCCGTTACCTGAACGATCATTCACAGCTTGCGGTATTTCAAATCCTAAGCTTCTTCAATAATTTTCTTACAAAAACATATCCAACAGCTCACCTACATTCCTCCAAATCTGATAACTGCTGCATTAACCTATCCAACTGCTCTTCCAGATTCTGTCGCAGTTTCGTCGTCTCTGACTGGCCTCTTGATGCCATATTATCTCTCGTCTATGTTTCGATAAATACAAATCCAACCCAGCTTAACGGTGAGTTCAGAATGCCACCAGATACCACGAGTCTACAAAAAAGAATAATAATTTATACATGACTGCACTGATCTTATGCTAAATGAGTAGATATACGTGAAATATTAACAATTCTACACAGGAGATTTTTGGCAAACATCACACACATGTATCGTTGACAAAGGTGATTATATTGTGCAGCTGTCAACAACATTCAGCCATCTTCAAACGGACGATCTGGAGCGTTGACAGCTAGTTTCAATAATGTTTTTTGGCAAACTTAGACACCACATCTTCCACACTGAACGATGACAACATGACGTCTGATAGCATTGGTGACACAAAGTAGGCCTATTCATGAATGTGCAACAACAACACAGACACACATGTTCCTATGTAGGACCGGCTAAATGCCAAACAGATATTACAAAATTTCAGGTCACCTTAGTTTAAAAGATAGTAATATTATTTGTTACCTTTTGCGCGGCTTCATGTAAAGAAAAGTCACTGTTGACACAGAACGGTGGGTACAGCCCACTATGAACGCTTACAGAACAGGTTGCAAACACATGATAAAAACTGACAGCTTTTCAAAGGTCAAGGTCCTCCGTAGAAGCGAGTAAATCTATCCAAATTCCTAACCGCGAGAAGTGCCTCTGTCCAAAAAAAAAAGAGACACTGATATCTAGGGTGATGACGATTCTTTTTGAAGATGTCAAGGAAGTGAAAGAAAAAGACTACGTACAAATGAAATATAGCATCGAGATAAGAACCAGTGAACACTATATCTGAAAATGCGATTTTTTTCTCCTTTCTTCAGACAACAGTGGATGTGAGTGTGTGACGTCATAGGTGACTTAGGCCTGGTTCATGAATGATATACTTGACAATCCGAACATTTAACTGCATTATCCTACGGTTAAAAAAATAAAATAAATAATAGGCCTGAATAAAATGCTATTCAGACATTGTTTGCATTACCGTACTCTGTCTGAAGTACTGACATGTATGTTCACGTTTTCTTTCCTTTCAGGAATTTTTTAGGTTATTTGATTGGAGTTTTACACCATACTCAAGAATATTTCATTTATACGACGGCGACCAGCATTATGGAGGGAGGAAACCGGGCAGAACCCGGGGGAAATCCACGACCATTCACAGGTGGCTGACAGACCAACAAGATCATCGTTAGCAAACAAGTTTTCCACCCTCTGCCTCTCCAGGGTAGGAAAGAGGTGCAACACGAACGATATTAAAATACTTACACATTCGTAATCAGCTGACACGAGAACACTGCACTGGGGTTACTTACTTTACGTGGATTCGAATACAGCCCTTGGTGACAGTATAGGAGCGTACGGTGTGGGGGGGGGGGGGGGGGCGTGGTGCGGATTTGACAAGAGCTGAACGACTATCAGGGTCTATTAGGCAAGGGTCCACGGGCCACCTAGGCCCCGGAAGCTCCGTGATATTAGATTGCCTGAGTGATTTCGAAGTGTTTCGACTGCAGATTTGGCCAATGTGTACACATTCATGTTCACATTAAAAACAAAAAACAAACAAATAATAGAAAAAAAAAAAACAAAAACAAAACTCATGTTCAGCTTAGGTGGAGTTGAAAACAGCATGTCCCTGAATATATATAGTATGTATTGTCATGAGTTTCAGAGTTACAAACAGTACAAATAAAACTGCGGCTTCTGTCTTGTCCACCATTGGGAAATAGCTACTGCTGCCTGCGCGGTACGATTGAAGAAAGATAATTCTGTAAAATACGCCGTCTTCCACCGGGAACAATATGAAATGGTTCATATAACAGAACATGTCTAAATAGACCTATATACTATTTAGTAAACTGATACGAAATTGAAATATTGGTCTATATAGGCTACAGCAAATATCCGTGGAATGAATGTTAATAGCTAGGTAAGGAATATAAACTAAAATATTTTTTTCGTCGACTTGAGCAGAACATGTTTGCCTCGGGGGGAGGTGCGTCCGTACCACCCGCACCTCTCCTGTACTGTCACCAAGGGCTGTATTCGAATCCACGTAAAGTAAGTAAAGTAAGTAACCCGAGTACAGTGTTCTCGTGTCAGCTGATTACGTAAGTGTAAGTATTTTAATGTCATCAACACGAGGACAGCGATTCGAATATGCCCACTGATGTGGATTCGAATATAGCCATATCTTGTTGCATCCCGCGAAATTATAGGGAGTGATAAAAAAAAAGTAAAAAAAAAAAAAAAACCACCGAAAGACAGACAGACAGACAAACCCACAGAAATACATGCAGACAGAGAGACTTATTTAGATTTATTGATATAGACCAGATACAGTAAGGTGTAATTTAAAAACAGAAAACCGGCTGAGGAAGATATAAAACTCATTGAATTATTTGATGCAGTAAGTCCAGCAAACCTTTCGCAAGCCATTAAAATATACAACACTTTCTGTTCAGACTGACTTCGTCATTAATGGTACATAGCTGTTCGACGTACCTATGTGTACATGTGTAGACCTATTTCCACATCTTGTAAAAGGCTTTTGCCCTCTCCACGCCACCTCCCCCCCCCCCCCCCCCCCCCCGGCCTCTGACCGGTTTCCTCCCGTCATAATGCTGATGGTCATCGTATACATGTAAGTGAAATATTATTGAGTGCGGTGTAAACCACCAATGGAATAAATAAATAAAACATTTTTGATAGTTATATACACTGCCGGAGAAGCTGATTATTGTTATAGCACGTGTACATGTTACCCGTAGGCCTACGTGTACATGTAAGACGTGGATATGGGTTTTGTTTGTTACAGAAAGAACTTTTAAAAAGCTGTTTAATGCCAGCAGAGTCGTTCGTGGCGTATGTGGACGGGCAACTGGTTGTGAATCTGAGGGGAGGGTACATGCATAGACGTAGGCTTATCAAATGAAGTGGGAGAAAACCACCATTAGGCCTACGCACGTGGCGTTCACCACCAAGTTAGTGGCTGCTCTCGGCTTCAGTACCTTGGTGGACAAGTGAGTGCTCTCTCTGATTGATCTGTAAGTTAACAGACTCGGTATTTGATGCATAATTGGCCAATCTGTCGACCAGTTAATCAATCGGCCATTCTGTCGAGCGGTGAATCAATCGGCCAATCTGTCGACCAGTTAACCAATCGGCCGATCTGTCAGCCAGTTAATCAATCGGCAAATCTGTCAAACAGGTAACCAATCGGCCAATCTCTCGGCCAGTTGTTAAGACAAGCCTGTCAACCACTTAATCAATCGACAGGCCAGTCAACTACTTAATCAATTGACAAGCCTGCCAGCTCCTTAATCAATTGGGAAGCCTGTCAACTACTTAATCAATCGACCAACCTGTCAACCAGTTAATCAATCTACCAGAGTGCTGACAAGATAATCAGTTCATCGGTAAGCAAATGTGTTGACAAGATAGTCAGTCGGCCAATCTGTCGGCCAGTTAATCAATCGGCCAATCTGTCGACCAGTTAATCAATCGGCCAATCTGTCGGTCAGTTAAGTAATCGGCCAATCTGTGGACCATTTAATCAATCGGCCAATCTGTCGACCAGTTAATCAATCGGCCAATCTGTCGACCAGTTAATAAATAGGCCAATCTGTCGACCACTTAATAAATAGGTCAGTTAATCGGTTAGATAATTAATCGGTCAGCCTGTGTCGAGCGGCTAATCAACCGGTTAATTCGTCGACCAGTTAATCAAATGGCCACTTTTTTCTGCGTTCAATCGGTCAATATGACCATCAGTGAACCAATTTGTCGACAATATGATCAATCGGACTCGTTACTTCCAGTCTATGAACCAAGTGATCAATTGGTGTTTTACTCCATCCTCGTTTAGCCAGTTAGCCAATCTATTAACTATTTAATCAATGAGACAATTTGACAACCTGTTTTTCATTTGTCCTATGGTTTAAACTGGTACTTAAACGGTAAATTCTTTGGCAAGTTTATCAGTTTTTAAGTGCATGTGTTTACGTAGAAGTCGGTTTCTAGTTGTTGACAGTTGATTCAGTATTCCAATACGTCATATAAATAACCAATTTTTCAACTATAGCCAACTAGTCAAAGTATTTGTTATTTTTATGGTTCTCCAGAGTTCTCGGGGTAATTCACCGACCTTTGGGAAGTCACTGACGAACTTTCTTGCGTGCCACAGATATACTGGACCGATTGTATGGTTTAATCGAGACCAAGGATCAAACCTGAATCGGGTCATACCAAAGATTTTTAAAATGGTACTTGCTGCTGTCTTGCATGGCGCTGGTTGGCCTGGTGTCAGTTTTAATGACCGGATTGTTGGGGAGACATTATATTGATACGCATCAACCAGTCGTTACACTATCCCCTTCATGCTGAACGCCAAGCGAGGAAGTCTAAATTTCCTTCCATAGGTTTTACGTTTGCCCCGACCCAGGATTGATCCTGGATCTACCACTCCCGGACGCTCTACCAACTGTGCTATCCGGGCCGGTTAAAGATAAGAAAACACTAGACCAAATGTGCATGCATAAATGTACATACAAAGCGTATCGCACTGAAAGTTTAAAAGGTGTCTCATTTTATTGTGTGATATTGTACAATCTAGATATCGCAGTTCAAAGTCAACAAAGATCGCTTCTATTGAATCAATCCAAAGCGCCGCCATCTTATCAAACTCAAGTTATCAATCAGGCGCGAATTTTTAAATAAACCCAGCAGATATTTGTTTCCGCTGAGACGTCATGGGAACCTTGTTTTGCCACTGAATGACATTTCCAGTGAAACTTCCCGGAGTTACCAATTATGATTGTAGTCTGTTTTCACCCCTCTTCCGCAGTCACTATGGTTTAATTTTTTGCAGCCCTTTTCTTTTGCACATAATACTGAGCCAAAAAGTACATTATTAGAGGCAAATAAATGTCATTAAAATGTATTACTTCTGGTAATGGACACTTACTTTTTGCCAGTAGGACAAAGTCAGCATGTACTCAGTCCCCAGCTCGGATTGGGAACAATTAAGTACGATCCAGCTTGTTAACACAAGCTACAGACATCCAAGTACATTCAAGCTTTTTAACACATGCTGAAGACACCCACGTACAATCCAACTTGTTAACACAGGCTATGCAGACACTCAAGGAGAATCCAGTTTGTTAACACAGGCTACAAACACTCAACTATAATGCAACTTGTTAACGCAGGCTATGCAGACACTCAAGTACAATCCACCTTGTTAACGCAGGATACAGACGCCCAAGTACAATCCATTTCGTTAACATAAATCCGTCCTTCAAAAAGGAGGTACATTACTTGCACTTTACGGATTCCTTCATCGTCATAAGAATGAAAAATTGTTAAGTACGACGTTAAACCTCAAATGCTGACTTACTCATTCAAGTACAATCCAGATTGTTAACACAAGCTACAGACACAAGTACAGTCGAGCTTGTTAACACAGAATACAGACACCCAAGTACAATCCAGTTTGTAAACACGTACTACAGACACCCAAGTACAATTCAGTTTATTAATACAGACTGCAGACACAAAAGTACAATCCAGCTTGTTAACAGAAGTTACAGACACTCAAGTACAATCCAGCTTGTTAACACAGGCTACACACACTCAAGTAAGATCTAGCTTGTTAACACAGGCTACACACACTCAAGTACAATCCAGCTTGTTAACACAAGCTACAGACACTCAAGTAAGATCCAGCTTGTTAACACAGGCTGCCGACACCCAAGTACAATCCAGTTTATTAATACAGACTGCAGACACAAAAGTACAATCCAGCTTGTTAACAGAAGTTACAGACACTCAAGTACAATTCAGCTTATTAACACAGGTTACAGACACACTAGTACAATCCAGCTTGTTAACACAGACTACAGACACACTCAAGTACAATCCAGCTTGTTAACACAGGTTACAAACACACTAGTACAATCCAGCTTGTTAACACTGGCTACACACACTCAAGAAAGATCTAGCTTGTTAACACATGTTACAGACACTCAAGTAAGATCCAGCTTGTTAACACAGGCTGCCGACACCCAAGTACAATCCAGTTTATTAATACAGACTGCAGACACAAAAGTACAATCCAGCTTGTTAACAGAAGTTACAGACACTCAAGTACAATTCAGCTTATTAACACAGGTTACAGACACACTAGTACAATCCAGCTTGTTAACACAGGTTACAAACACACTAGTACAATCCAGCTTGTTAACACAGGCTACACACACTCAAGAAAGATTAAGCTTGTTAACACATGTTACAGACACTCAAGTAAGATCCAGCTTGTTAACACAGGCTGCCGACACCTAAGTACAATCCACCTTGTAAACACATACTACAGACACTCAAGTACAATCCACTTGTTAACACAGGTTACAGACACACTAGTTCAATCCAGCTTGTTAACAGAAGTTACAGACACTCAAGTACAATCCAGCTTGTTAACACATGTTACAGACACTCAAGTACAATCCAGCTTGTTAACACAGGCTGCAAACACTCAAGTACAATCCAGCTTGTTAACACAGACTACAGACACGACGTTTCGAGATACGACATAACCACAACAGAGTGACATTCCTTCGCGACGTGAGAAAAATAACATTCTGCTCGTAGTGTTTACCTAAACACAAAAACAACTTTGTTAAAAGATAGGTATGTAGACTACAGTTTCCTGAATCGGCAACGTCATTTTCAACTGGGACGTCTCTCCCCTAAAACTGCGCACTGCCCTTGTAATGTTTGGTGTACGTGTAGGTGTACATGCAGGCTTAGGCCGTAATGATTTTAGACTTATTGTTTTTGATTAGCCATGTTCGTCGCCATAAAAAAACAACAAAAAAACAAACAAAACAGAGATCCATAATAAATGGCATGAAATTCACTATGTCATTGGTTATAATTCTTACATTCTTTGTATGTCTCCAAAAGACCAAGTATTTCTAACGAGGTGTCGATTTTGGCCTACGTTTTTGACACGCCATTTTCTTCTGAATGACGGTGTTGTTCCCGCGTGTGTTATCATGTTTGGGACTGCGTCAAACACAATCTGGTGACTGTGACTACTGACTTTACTCATGTTCGTCAGATGTTCTGCACCGTCAAATTAATATCTGAATTATTTTACAATATTGAGGAAGATGCTGTCGTTTATCATTTCAAATCTATTGGCCTAAATTATAATATATAACTCTTATTATTACCATGTATTTTTCTAGATTATACATGTACCTTTTCAAAAAATTAAATTAAAAAAAAATTAATCTCACATCTGTGGTGTTTTAGCTGGCCAAAGTTGCGTTCACACAATGTATGTGCTTATGTATAAGATCAGTATTAAACATAAATGTAGCTGTAGAGCAGACTGTCTGGGATCAGTCTGATATTTTTGCTTTCAAATATTGGCATGTGTGGAGTCAGGGTCCAAACGTGCAAAAGGTAGGGCTTTTGATATATCAAAATTTCTGGTCACATGACACTTTCACCCAATAGCAAGCTCTTACAATTTTTGAGCCGAGGAAGATCATATGCGAAAATTAATTATGCTTTGGGTTTTGTGCAACTGCAATTTCAGCTCGATTTCTTGTGTGGTTTTGGTTTATTTATTTATTTGATTGGTGTGTTAGGCCTTATTCAAGAATATTTCACCTATACGATGGCGGCCAGCATTCTGGTGGGTGGAAACCGAGCAGAGCCCGGGGGAAACCCACGACCATCCGCAGGTTGCTGACAGACCACGTACGGCCATAGAAGAAGCCAGCATGAGCTGGACTTGAACTCACAGCGACCGCATTGGTGAGAGACTCCTGGGTCATTACGCTGCTCTTGCGCGCAAAGCCAACTGAGCCATGAATGGTTCTGGAGAAGATTTTTCAGTTTGCATATAAATCTAATATGGCCACCAAAGCACGTGACATGTAACAGCCAAAAGTCGAATCTCCCAAGTCGACATGTTGGTCCATAAAACACACAAGTTTCATGAATTTCTGTCAAGTTGTTTTCGCCGCAAACGTAATAGAAAGTTATCCCTTATGTCTGTGTTAAATATGTGTTTATACGCATGCTTGGGTTTTACGTCTTACTCAAGAATTTGCCAGTTATGTGGCGACGAGGAGTCATTAAGTGTGTGTATATTATACTGTGTCGTTTTGTGGCAGGGCGAGTTCATGCCTCCACTGAAGTATCACACCGAAGACACCAGACATGACACACCACCAAGCCACATTATGCCAACACCGGGCCAACTATGAATCCCTGTCTCCTTGCTCTAACCTCTCAGTACAAGTACCAGTTTTTGAAGTCTGTGGTATGAGTCGACCCGGCTTGAATTACAGGTCTCCCGACTTCGTCTATGTTAAATGAATAGACTTCTACTTCTATATTCGGGTAATGTCATTTAAAAACTGATAATAGAAAACCCCCTCACCATTGCTAAATTTCGTTAACAGTGTCGTCGATGTGTTTTAATTTACATATTTAATTTTAATTTACAATTTAATTTCCTGAAAATTTCATGTTTCTAATTTTCATATGTTTTCTATTTACAAGTCATTGAAATGACTTAACCAGAATCAGTTTTTCCGAATGTTACATGAGGGAAAATTTCTGCGAATTTTAAGAGCCAGCTCTTGAACGTATAGAGCAACTTAGAACATTGGTGTAAAATTCAACAATAATACAATATGTAAATTAAACAGATTATGATCCTGTTTGATCTCTTTAAATATAGCTGTTCACAACCTCTGATATGTCCTTACTTGAAACAAAATCGAAGTGACCATTTACTCGCTGGAAACATGCCAATATAAAGCCCGATGAACTGTTATATTCAATTCAAGAAACAACACGTTCCAAACTGCAATCGGAATACAAAGATACAGAAAATTTAGGAAAGGCTCATCTTTTTTCTTTATTCCTCTTTGTCGACTTTACCGGCAAAGTAATATAAATGCATACAATCAATGCCAGACATGAATACATATATACGCATACAATTAAATAACTTTTAAATCGATACAACTTCTGTATAAGTGTAACTGAATTAATTGAATTGTTTGTTATTACAACCATCAAAGTGTGTCGCAATAATAACACCACTTGATAATATAAGAACAAAACGTTCGAAACTACAGTCGGAATGTAGAAAGTTGAGAAGGCTCATTTGTCTCTTTTATTCTATCATTTCTCCACATCAAAAAATCTTACCTTTACACATTTATGTATATATCAATTATTAGAGACTACGTTTGTCCCCCAAAAATTGCAGGCGTTATCCGTATATTGTTATTTTTTATATAGCTAAACGCTCAAATAATACATCTGATCAAATTCTTGAAACGTGGCTGTTTTTGTTTTTCAGTTATAAACGTTAATAACTTTCTGGAATGTAATTCCAGGCACCACTGACAAAATAGAAAAGTGTTGACTCTTTATAGATTCTCTCGTTATTTTGCTTAACAGGTCATTTGTTACCCTTTGGGTGCTGTATATACTTTACAGAGATAATTTTATAACGAGAAGTCTCTGTTTTGTTTTACATTCGAAATGAAGGAATTTTAAGTGTTTGAACATTTTATTAAACTTTTTACAAATGCACACATGTATTGTCTGCCATGCCATTTACAGTATGAATCTTATGTCACTTTGATATGAAAGATTGTTTAATCGGTACAGATTGTTGCTTATACTATACGCAATACTAAAGAATTTTGCACTTATACGATGACGGTAGGTTTTATGGGTGGAGAAAAAAAAAGTGGACCGGGGTTCAATTTTAATATTTATTTGTGTGTTTATTTCATTTTTGTTTAACGATACAAAATAAATTTTCATTTATACCATGGCGATCAATTTCTTGAGTGACGCACGAGTGTACGGCATGCGCCACTGACCTTTTTCAAGTTATTAACAAGCTTTTTCCCACACGTGATGCACTCATATGTTGTGTTGAGGTGAAAGAGAATTGGTTGTGTTGAGGTGAAAGAGAATTGGTTTTCAAAAACATTAGATGCCGCTCATGGCTTTTTGTCACCAAAGCCCCACAAGCACTTGAGAGAACGTTGGAATCTAGAAATTACATGGCCATATTCCTACTCGGACCTTTTGTGTCCGAGCGCTTGAATTGTCTCTAGCTACTAGATCACGACCCTCTCCAGCTATTTAATTATTCGTATTATTAATAAAAAAAAAATCCCGTTGTTTGCTGTTGTGGTATAAATGTGTGACATCTGGTATTTCACAGGGATAAGATTTAGGGCCACTTTTGCTAAATTTTTATGTAAATGACAAATGAAACTATTCCATATCGCTTATCTAAATATACGGGCGGCTCCGATAGTTTTGAAGAGAAGCAAACTGTTGAAGGCTGTTCTTATTTACAAGTCGAAGTAGGTTAACTCTACACATGGTCTGATGTTTGGCTATGACGTATACATGTATATATGCAAATATAAAACTTATGCCATGTCCTACAGCCAGAAGGGTTTACTATTGAAGAAGGATTTTGGGTGGCATCATATCGGATTCATTTTAGCAGCGGATATTGATTTTAAATCATACAAAAACGTCATCACACACGTTGCACATGCAAATTATACTCGGATGAATCAGGCTTTTGTGAATAACTCTTAAAATGTTTTTAAGCTTGGCCATGTTAAACTGCATGAAGATGCTAGCAAATTTTCAGTGACACGAAAGCATTATATACTTCCACCTAACAAAAGTTCCACTTTTATGTTTGTTTTGCATTCTCGCTTTGCTTTCTCTTTCCCAAGCAGTCATAAAAGGCCTTCTCCAAAGGCACAAAGCGGAAGTCGTTGTTGGTGGCAAATGCGCTGAAATAGTTGGTAATAAAAGCGAGCCCGACTTTGTTGAAGGAATCGGCGTACCCCATTTGGCCCCCAGCTCCAGGTTGACCAAACACGTTCTGACCCTGAAAGTAAATATGACGGATTACTTTAGAAGTAGGATTACTGGAGGAAGTATAAGGCGAATTAATGTATGGGCTGATATCAACTGGGTGATTGAGTGAGGGAGTTAAGTTGATGGATATTTTTGTTGAAAAATATTCGAGCTTTTAAAAACAAAAAGACAAAAAAAAAACAAAGAAAAGAAAGTCAGGCATGCAAGAACACTGTGTGAACAGTTAACAATTAAATCTCAAATATGAATAATATGAACACTCGTGGGTTCTGAGATATACTTACCCATGGGTTCTGAAATAAGAATGTCCCGTGGCCGACAGAGCCATTAAATTTCATAACCAGTTCCTCTTTGCTTAAGGACGGTGTGCTGAGCTTCTCCACGACAGCATCTGACAAGATTTGTCTGCCTTTGTGCGCTTTCTTGGCGGCCACCAGTCCGGCCAGTTTTGCCACAGACTCGGCCGTGCCCGCACCGCTAGCGGCTGGAATGGGCGTGGCTCTCAGGTCTGGGTCCGCAAAGATGCCTGGCTGTTACATAAAAGGAAATATGCCATTCACAAAAGTCAAAGGTGGCAGACAGTTAGAAAATGCAATGAACATTTGATACAATGGCGGTTTTTTTTAGCGGTTGTAGACAATCTATTGATGTTAGAAGAAAACACAGCACTAAACAAAATGTATGTATGCATCGATAAAGAATACCGCATAAAGTAATAAAAAAAATATAATGCTTTATTTTTGTGATGTTGCATAACCGATATATTGCAGTTCAAAGTAAACATCATCCCTACACTGAGAAAATCGAAAGGGCTGCCTTGTAAATTATAAACAAACAGACTCAGGGTACTTCTATAATTCGTGGCCGCAGGTGTTTCCCCTAGCCGAGGTCTCGCGAACCCAGTTTTGCCTTTTAGCAATATGTACGAGGACTTCAAGTGACGCGACATCGGGTTTCCGTTTGCTCTAATATGGCACATTCCATACCCTCCTAAGAATTCTAATTACTTATTAATTCAGAAAATGTCTGTAACCTTTTAGGTCTGCTTTCACGTTATTCCGAAAAATCAGAGTTTATAGGCCTATATTGTTTGTTATCTCTTCAAAGTATTGTTGCCGGATTCATTTAGATCAATATTTGTACTTCATATTGGATTTCATGTTAGATAATGCAGATGGCTTGATTTATTTATTTATTTTATTTATTTGATTGGTGTTTTACGCCGTACTCAAGAATATTTCACTTATACGACGGCGGCCAGCATTATGGTAGGAGGAAACCGGGCAGAGTCCGTGGGAAACCCAGGACCATCCGCAGGTTCAAATGGCTTGATCAGAGCTATAAAATGTTCATGATGACTACCAAAGCCCCGAGGGCAGTAAAGGTGATCTCAGACATTCCATGCCAGAGACTGGGACAGAACTAGTTTAAGTCCCACGCTAAATAACTGACGGCTAAGCCTAATCAAGGGTCATTAGATATGCCAAATCAATGCAAGAATCTGGTTTTCGAACGTCGTCAGACGTTCTACAACGTGAACGAGCAAACAAAGTCTTTACTGGAAACAGTTTTTCCATGAAAACCAATTACATATCGAGAGGTTACATAAACGAACCGGCAGGTATTGCGTGGAAACGGACGGCCAATCAGATTCACGGAATTCATCGAATATGTAGAACCTAACAACGAATCGCACTGGTTTTCAAAACTTCATCTGGTGTTATACAAAGTAAACCTGGACAAAAAATTGCATCGAATCCGAAAAAAACTTGGAAGGGCTACTGCACGGAAACCAAGCCGGACCAAACAAACAGAGCCGATTCAGATCAGAATTTAAATGACGAATGACTATCGTTATTTCATGAGGAAAAGAAGAGGCAGAACACAAAGGTCGCACAAAAAATTACCGTAAATTCTGTGTATATATATATGTACTTTGACCGATTCGACTTGTCTTCGTTTTGCCTTCCACAACATCTTCCGAAATAAATTTTTCTCCAATTGCAGAAGATGCAAATTGAGTTGGAGTTTGATATACATTTGAGGGCTGTTTTAGAGAATTTTTATAATCAAACTCTTTTATCGCTAAAAGTGAAAGAAGTCCTACCGTACCATGTGACATGTCAAAAATGTTACGTTGATTGCATTTACAATGTGCAAAACAGTTATTAAACAAACTGTGTAGAAAACTGATGGGCCGAGTGTTTGTGAACATAAGATGTTCCTCACGGAAAATGATGTTATTTGTGCTTTCGGAAAACGTCGATACAGGTGATTGGAAAGTTAATGTCAACAAAAGTTGTTTAACATTTTTCACAAGTCACATCATAGTACTTTCCAATAAGATATCGTCTTACTAAAAAGCTAAAAAAATAGTCCCACTTCAAAATCTACAAAAGATCTCTACCTCAAAAATCCCTTTTTTGGTTAAACACTGCACTAAGCATTAACATCTCACCAATTCGTCTTTGACTAATCCGTTGGTGATGTTTTTGTACCACGGATCGCCAAGCATCATGCTGAATAGCATTTTACGATACTCTGGCATAAACAGGAAAGTATAGACAACATCCAACAAGGAGGGTTGGTGCACCCGAGCCATTCGGTACTGTTCAGAGTAAGGAGTGGCAATGAAGAAATCCAGACCTGGATGAAAGCAATTATGACACAATAAAGCCGAGTCGGCATTTCAGAAGTCTCGCGAGTTCACGCAGTTTTGAGCGAGATAGGGTGCGAGGTTCTCTTAAATTAAACTAACATGGCTAAAACGTGGGGTTTCACCGTAGATGCTAGACTGAATATACATTTACATCTTACACAGTCGTGTCTGTCAGCTTAACGGCGCTGTTAGCATCTCTCGTAAAATCACGTTTTTTAGCCACCTCAGCTTGCGATAGACCCCACCTTGTCTTGTCCAAACCTACGTGAACTTGCGAGAGTTCTGGTATGTTGACGGCTTATTACATACACATCAAAGATCGACAACAGTAAATCCATAACAATTGCATACAAGTCGGGAAACTTTAGCTGTCTAAAAGCAATTCGGTGCAAATCTACATGTGTAGTCCATTGTGCATTCTGAGGCAAATCTGCGTGTGTAGTTCACTGTTCATTCCGCGACAAAACTGCATGTATAGTCTATTGTTCATTCCGCGACAAATCTGCGTGTGTAGTCTACTGTTCATTTCATGGTAAATCTACATCTATAGTTCACTGTTCATTCCGTGGTAAATCTACATCTACAGTCCATTGTTCATTCCGCGACAAATCTGCATGTGTAGTCCATTGCTCTCAGGGGCAAATCTGCATGTGTAATTCACTGTTCATTCTGGGGCATTTCTACATGTGTAGCCCATTGTTCATTCTGGAGCAAATCTGCAAGTGTAATTCACTGTTAATTCTGGGGCATTTCTACACGTGTAGTCCATTGCTCATTCGGTGTAAATCTACATGTGTAATCCACTGTCTATTCTTGGGCAAATCTGCATGTGCAGTCCATTGTTCACTTTGAGGCAGATCTGCATGTGCAGTCCATTGTTCATTTTGAGTTAAATCTGCATGTGCAGTCCATTGTTCATTTTGAGGCAGATCTGCATGTGCAGTCCATTGTTTATCCTGGGGCAAATCTGCATGTATAGTCCATTGTTCATTCTTGATTTTACGAGAACGCACATGCACATTTGTTACGCGACAGAACACTGCCAAAGGACCTGGGATAAAGCCCAGATTGGGTCATGCCGAAGACTTTAAAAATGGTACTTGTTGCTGGCGAGGCAGCATGGGCGGTAAGACCCAGAAAATATGACCAGTTGGCCCGGTATCAGTGTAATGCGACTGGACATTTGGTGTTTTCACTCTTCGGCATGATACTTCACTGGCTGCAGCACTTTGGCGGCATGGTATCGCACAAAGTATATGCCCATACACTTAATGACCCCTCGTAGTCATAAGACTGAAAAATTGTTAAGTACAATGTAAACCACAAGCATACATACAAAGGCACAATGGTCAATTCAGTTTGGACTGAACACGCCATACTATCTCAGAATGTTGCATTTGGGACCACCTGGTAAGAAAAGCGGATAATCGACCCCAGAGAGGTACGATAAGAAAGTGCAAATTTCAAAATCTTAGATCAATTCTGTAAATTTCCGAATGAGAAGTTATATAACCTGATCGAAGCACCCACAAAACTTATACAACCATGCGCAGTAATAACCCACCAAAAATGCACTCTCGATCAAAACGCCAATTTTTCTCTCAAACGAGGCACTGTGTTCTTAATTTACAGTATGAAAATCAACGTTAACCAGCAAAATATTTTTACTGAAACGTTCATGTGGGTATGTGCTGTCAGTTTCCTTTTGGTTAACTTTTGTCTTCACATATAAAACATGAACTTCATAATGTGATCGGTTTTGTAATATTTTGGCAAGTTTAAAATCCATATTTCTGCCGTAGTATGTCAGGCACCTTTCATAGAATTAACGGAGTCAGTGTGGAGAACAGGTTGCACATCTAGGAAGAGTTCGAATCTCTGCGGTTCTATTTTCTTTCTTTGGAAGCATACTTTTGGCCGATTTGCGTTAAATAAGTGTCATCACGAATTAGAATGGATACTTATTATGGTATGGTAGTACGTGACGTGTGGCAACTATAGCGAAATCACACGTGAATCCTTGTTGAGAGCACAAGTGGTCGTCTAGCTATCATTAATATTAACATTTGGAGCGGAAGTATAGGGCTGAATGTTACAGTTATTTTTTTAATTGATTGGTGCAGAGCTCATTTATTTTTTAGAAAGTTACAATTGTGGTGAACTGATTTCCCCACTCTACATTGTCTAATGCAAAAAAGATATTTCAATGTGACAGGAGTAGTATACCATTTTTGGACTAAAACAACTCTCCAGTGCTTGTTTGGAGTCAGTAATCGCTTCTTGAGGTGTACATGCACTTTCTCGCACTGGGGCCTAGTCCCCGCCTTAATATACCAGGTTCTTTGGTATGGATCTCCTAGACAAATGGTTTGATTGTATAAGATTGGTGTTTTACGTCGTACTTAAGGATGTTTCACTTACATAGCGGTGACCAGTATTATGGTGGGTGGTTGCTGGAAGACCGTCTTACGAACGACCGGGAAGTAAGCTGGCACAAGTTGGACTTGAGCTTACAGCGAACGCATTAGTGAGGGTCTCCTGGGGTATTGCACTGCGCTAACACGCTAACTACTAGGCCACGGATGCCAACCGTAAGCAAATGAAACTGAACGTATATATTTATATGTTAACATGCATCAAAGAAGAACGGGTAAGATAAGACAGCAAACAATATCCGAGTTAAGCTATCTTCAACTCATGCTTGAGCGTTTTGTCCGATTGCATTCAAATTTGTTTCCTACATAATTTATGAGTTCGTAAGCAAGTGAAATTTTACAGCGTCCATGGAATGTTGTTATATTCTTTTATTGTTAGAATAAGTTCTCAGTTGAGGGTAATCTCGCAGTGAAATTTTCTTCATACTTTTGTTCCATGCATAGGAATTTCCACAACAATGGGGGAATTTCCACAACAATGGGGGAATTTTGAGCGGATTCCCCGACTATTATTTATAGGTTGATCCAAATTCACGCTAAAAGCTTGTGTATTTTTTAAACCGTTCATTTACGACAATATGCACACGTAACAAATGAATGTTTCTAGATGATGGTTAAACCACGTTAGTGTGGAGCGTGAGAAGAATTTTAAGGACGATTTTGAGATGAACCTTGTTGAGCTTAAGGTTAAGCGATTTTTTTTTACAGTATTCCCCCGCTAAAGTATTGACACAATGCAATTCAGGCAGCATTCGGAGTGTTCAAGAAGATCTTACCAAGTGGAACTTTGAGATCCTCCTCGTATATCTGATAAATTGGTCGGTGTTTGGGGTCTACTTTCCTTGCTAGGAAGTCTACATACATTCCAATTGTGAGAGCGTGGTATCCTATCTCAGTACCTGTAGAAGACAATCAGGTAAATAAAAGTCTCCAAATATTGAATATATGTTTTTAAAAAGATACGCGGTGAGCCTACAATGAAATTTACGCAGAATTGGTCTCTTACTTTCAGATCTCTCTAAATGTCTATGTGTTTGTAGATTTCCATGTTTTCTAAATATTCCACGAATGACATAATTAGAGGAGAGAAAGACATTTAGGCATTATATCTAAATTATTGCTATCTTACATAAATCGGAATAATATAGTTCATGGAGATTTATTCCTATATGTTCAAGACATCAAACGCTTAAATACAAATGAAGTCATGCCTCGTCCACTGTTAAAGTACATATGGCTTACCAGGCGGCCAGTGGGGCTTCTGTTCCGCTAGAATTCTTTCCACCTTGGCAGGATTGTTGACTACATCTTTAAAACTCACTGTTGAATCAAGTACGTACAGACCAGCCTATCAATCACAAAGCCAAGGTCTTTGTTGGTGTATTTCCGGTATAAAAACTCAGTCACATATGATAGAGGACTTAAACAAAGCCAATTCTGCTGGACTTTAAAAGTACTTAAAGTAGTCTTAATTTTGGATTACAAGCTAAATTTTGGTGATAAACAGGCCAACCCCATGTTCTAAGCTGCCAGTGCTGGAGGAAGCAACAAGTACCGTTTGTAAAGGCTTTGGTATGACTCGACCTGGGTTTGATCCCAGGTCTCCTGACTTCAAGGTGGACCCTCTAACAACTAGCTCACCGAAGCGATCATTTCTGATTAAAACCCCATTCCTCTTAACAAAGTAACTTGTTGGGGATGCCCATTAAATATAAGGCACATCAATTAAATACGGACATAAATTTACCTACAATGGACTACATGTATTCTGGGGTCGTCGCTACTCTGGTTTTGCTCTATATGCTTTAAGTCTTTCATATTGTATTCCTACATAAACCGGGTTTCTGCTAGTGGACTAAGCATCAACGAGGCCTGCTCCTTTTCCATTGTTTTCATGTTATTCTTTATTAAACGTGATGACAACACAATATTTTGAGTTATTCTAGACCAGTGAAATGACCCAGAAACCTCCCACCAATGGGGTCGCTTTGAGTTCAAGTCCAGCTCATGCTGGCTTCCTCTCCGGCCGTACGTGGAAAGTTCTGTCAGCAACCTGCGGATAGTCGTGGGTTTCCTCCCACCATAATGCTGGCCGCCGTCGTTTAAGTGAAATATTCTTGAGTACGGCGTAAAAGGTCAATCCAATACACAAACAAATACACGAGCTAACACAAAAATGAATGAATAAATAAATGAAAACATAAACATTCAGACGTGTACCTGATGACTGATCAGCATATTGACAGTCACATTTTCCTTGCCGTTCTGGGCAAATTCCGGCCAATATTTGGAGACTAGGTCGTCGTACTTCACGTAACCTCTTTAACATAAAGTCAGATGAACATAGGTCATTCACGCTTTTCCAGAGTTAAAGTTGATGAATATCACAGGTCTTAAACACATACGTCGGCACTGGATCCATCCTTAAAAAAAACTGGGACCGTACAGAAAATCTTCTCTCTGGGTTTTGAAAACCCTGGAGTACATAGGAGGCTTACATTAAAACTTTGCCGGTGTCAATAAAAAGCTGTTTTTATGATTTCTGTTTGTTTTGTCTCGTGCTGTATCAACAACATCAGCAACAAATATCCCTTACTATGATAAACTCTTAAACAAACATGTTGAATCATTAAACCAATCGATCAATCAATAGTATCAATTATGTCCAAAATCAAATTTGTCCAAGTTTATACCCAAAATGGCGGACAAGTTAAATTTCAGATCGAGAACTCACTTATCCACCAAGGTACTGAAGGCGAGAGCAGCCACAAACTTGGTTGTGGACGCCACGTGCGTAATGGTATTTTTCTTCCACTTGACTTGATAAGCCTCGTCTGTGTACCCTCCCCACAGGTTCACCACCAGTTCCCCGTCCACATACGCAGCGAAGGACGCTCCTCGCATGAAACCGCTTTTTAAGTTCTTTCTGTAACAAACAAAATCCCACACCAGATATGTAACCATGTTAATAAGAGTCAGCTTCCGTTTTCGTTCACATAATTGTAGAACGCGTTTACAAATTGTGGGTTTTTACACATATCAGACAGTAACATGTAACCAATTATCCATAGTTCGATTGTTTATACATAAATTGTTGTATATCTGATAGGATACTGGAATCCTCTCTTGCACAGGCCGACTTTTAGCTTCCATGTGCATATTATAGATGTATGTGTACCTCGATCGGTTTCATCTTTTAACCATAGCAATTTCCTTAACGACGGGCCTTGGTGCGAGACGACATGGACGTTTTACGACGTTGCCACGATGTCATCGCTCTAATGCGAATTTGCGCTCAATCGGTTTGCAGGCCATCTTTCATTGCTACAAACCAGTGCATTATATTACACTTATAAATGTATGTAATTGGCGGGATGCATGGACCTGAAGTATCAGAGTTGAAGTATCAGATCATCTGACATTCGCTATATATTCTCATTAAAGTACAAATACAAATTCAAGCTAGAGTTTTGACATAGTACCGTAACTCTCCTACTGGATGAAGAGCTAAAGAGCGATAGTTGAAGCCAATGGGCGAATCCGTGCAGTCCGGTAGTGTGGTACTGTTCGTATGGAATAAACATTAGCAGTATATGGACATTGTACTGACTAACTGTAGCCATTGTAGTGACTAACTGTAGCCATTGTAATGACTAACTGTAGCCTTCATTGCGGGGCAGCACAAGGCGTAGCTTTATAGAACAGTTTAGCACCTTAAGAGTATCGTGATGTGGCATTTGTCAGAAAATGCGCATATCTATATTTGATTGTAGCTTTGTCTTCATTTTACACAGCACAACAACCAACCCATTAAAACAATCCGTAAAACACATTGAGTATACATATCATATTAAGATTATACACTAAAAATATTTTTCTTAACTATATTTCACTATCTGGTAAAGACAATGGAATGGGCAAGAACGTGCAGAGCTTTCGAAATGTTACACTTAATGACACAGACGATGACGCAAAACAAGCTTTGCGCATCCCTCTAGGGCAACCTACCCATATTTGGGAAAACTCTGACAATAACAGAGTCAAATTAAACATCAGTGTCAGCAGTTTATGTTAGTTACATTTCTCCAGCTGTTTAATAATATAAAATATTATGTTTTCAAAAAGCACAGACAGGATGCTCTACATCACCACATAATGGTTGTTTAACAGGATATTTTATACATTTATATGAGAAATGGAAATATATACGCACCTTTTAGTCCATTCCATTGTCTTTCAACATAATTAAATTAATCTTAATTACTAGTGATTTAATATATGATGTATGTATTCATTGTTTAATAAAGGTTATTTTGCGCCTTTTTTGTTGGGCTATATGTTTTGTTTACACCAAGATATGGTCGAAAATAGATTTCCTGGTATCTGGCATCAGGAGACCGTTATTCTGTTTTTGTATGATGCCTAGCCACGGATCCGCGCGTGCATGGTTGACATCAGTATTGTTAACCACTCAGTCCACTCAGCATATACCGACGAGCCTCAGTTCTGCAGCTAGCTTGAGTTAAGTTAGATAGTTAATACATGTTGGATTCCTGTAGGCTTGTACATAACATACACACATTATATTTTGGGCTAAATGTATGCAACAACGCTATGGCAATGGCATGAAGCTTGTAGAATGGCATGAAGCTTGTAGAATGGCATGAAGCTTGTAGAATGGCATGAAGCTCGTACTACACTGGGAGGATATGGAGTCGCATGCGTCTTTACCCCACATGGCCTTATCCGTGGCCGAATTAAGACCGGTTCTCGACGCTATTGACTGCAGCCTATTACACACATCAACCAGCATTAAACACAATAAAATCACTGCGGTGTCGGGTATGTCGGTGGAATCTTGTTCACAATAATGACAACTTTGTGACACGCAGCTAGTGTCACACAAAGTTCAAACGTTCATGAAGAGATCTAAGCACAGGCAGCGGCTTACGTGGTTAATAAGTGATCCGGCCATGCTATTCTTCCTCAGTTTTTGATTGATGTTTTACTTGGTTAATAAGTGATGCAGTTCGGTGGCTTATTGATGCCATGCCATTTCATTTGATTTTTTTTGGCCTTTTCCTACATACTTACTAGTTAGGCGACTTATCAAGCTGTTTATTAGTAAAGGTAGTTAATTGGTTTGCAATAAAATCACTTTTAAGCGAAGAAAATTCTTTTTCACAATCGCATTAATTTTTTTTCACATAGGAAATTCATGGGGATATTAATATCCACTGCGGTGAAAATGATCCCCATCGGGGTATTTTTTCATTTGAAAAAAATAATTTCCTCGTAAAAAATAATTTCCTTATAAAAATGATTTCCTGTGTACAAAACGGACTACTATTGTGTGTATTATCAATCAACCAAGGTTACTGATAAAACAGCTTGATATGCCACCTTACTAGCAAGTATATATATATAGTAAACTGCCAGAAAATTCAAATATAACTGCACGGCACTAATATGCCACCGTAATGCAGCCATAGTATTCTTCCTTTTATTAGATTGGTGTTTTAGGCCGTATTCAAGGAGATACTCAAGAACTTATTTGCCGGCAGCCAGCATTATGGTGGGAGTAAAGCGAGCAGACCCCACGGGAAACCCACGGCCATCAGCAGGCTGCTAACAAACCTTCCCAGGTATGACCGGAGTGGAGGCCAGCATGAGCTGGATTTGAACTCACGCTAACCGCATTAACGAGAGGCTCCTGTGTGATTGTTCAGCGCTACTACGCCAACTAGGCCACGGAGGCTCCCTATACATAGGGATTCACTTTGCATATTTATTTAATTATTTATCTGATTGGTGTTTTACGCCGTACTCAAGAATATTTCACTTGCGGCCAGCATTATGGTGGGAGGAAACCCACGACCATCCGCAGATTGCTGGAAGACCTTCCCACGTACGGCCGGAAAGGAAGCCAGGATGAGTTGGACTCATAGCGACCGCATTGGTGAGAGACTCCTCGGTCATTACGCTGCGCTGGCGTGCTAACCCACTGAGCCACGGAGGCGCCCCCCCCCCCCACTTTGCATATAGACCTGCACAAAAATAAACACGTCAGATAGAAACATCACCATTCCGCAGATAAATGCGTGTCACATTTTTTGCTAAACACTCAGTAAACCAGTAGAAATAAATACTCCAGCAGAGAATTGCAAGTCTTTCTTTAGGTGCATGAACTTATTAGTAATATGAACATAGAATGCTATTTTTTTCAGCTCGTTCCACGTAAGAGGTTACTTAGTGATGTAGACTATATAGCCTACGGTCGGTACTCTAAATATATATATATATATATATATATATATATATATATATATATATATATATATATATATATATATACTTTGTGTGCGTAATACATCTCTCAAGGTTGAAAGACTGGTGCGAGCGTTGTTTGCTGGTGTGAAGTTGGTTAAGAGGAACTGGGGTGGGGTGGGGGGGCTTTATCCCTTATTCAAACAGGCCAAGTTGCGGAATTATTATTAACTTTTTTTTCAGAATTTTCCATAAAGGGCCTAAAATATCATCGAGTGTTTACGCTTATGTCAAACTTATGTCAAGCACTAAATAAGGCTGGTATTATGTTACCTAAGCAAATTAAGCCAAATAGCAATTAAGAAGTTTGGTGAACACGTCCCACGCATACAGGACACAAACACATTGTGAACATGCATTTATTGCATTGCCGACCAGGGAAAATGTTAAGACCTGCATGACATAGGTTACACTGACCTGAAGGTGTCAGCCACGTGTTGATACTGTGGGGTCCAAAACCCCTGTACGTCCAGCTCTGAGATGGGGTCTACTCTCGTTAGGTAGTAGTACACCCCCACCGCTGCCAGCCCCACTACGACGCTCCACTTCATCCACCCCATGTTTTGCAATCGTTCCGTCCTTACACAACTAAAAAGTGCGACAGAGCTTTTTGTCTGACAAATATTTTCAGATTGTCTATTGTAGGTTAAATGGTTTGGTTTGCTGAACCTCTGTAGCTTGATCTGTGTGTCATCAGACTAGAGCTACACAGGATGTAGGTCTACGGTCACACTCCTAGACACTTCACAACTTGTACGTGTATATAAAGGTGAGCTGCATGAAGGGGTCATGAAAAGACAGTGGGCCAATAGCTGCACAGGACGGGTCAGGAATGAGGACGACTGCTTATATTTCTTCAGGCATGCACATGTAGGTCAATATGAACTCATAATTACATCAGAAAGGAATAACATTTTATCAGTACCTATATAACTATCTAGAAAGGCATTAAAAGTGTACCACATTTGCACTGATTGATCAGCATGGACTGGAACATTGCATGGACTGTTTCAAGCATGCACGTGTACATGTAAGCCAAAGTGAATTCATACTCTCGGGTACAACGTTTCATCAGCGCATCGAACTATCTAGAAAGGAATTAAAGCTGTATCACAAGCTGAATGGTCAGCACTGAAGTGGTGTGGGATACCGGACCTTTAAATTACTTACCAGTTTATTTATTTGGTTGATATTTTACTCAGCAGTCCAAATTTTCCAACATTCACAACACGACACGAGCTGTTGTTAACACTGCCCCCCCACCCCCCCAAATTTCCCACATACATGAAGGGGAAAGATTTTACTTATTGTATTGTTTTGAATTTTTCACTTACATATGACGGCGATTAGGTCTATGCTAACAGGGAGTCCCGAAAGTAAACCACACATACCTTCTACAGGTAACTGATAAGCGACTTCATTGGTCAAGGGTCGGACGTCGGGGTGAGTGAACACTTTACAGATAAGAGTGAGTGAGTGCTTGGGGTTTAACGTCGTACTCAACAATTTTTCAGTCATATGACAACGAAGGAATCATTAGGGTGCATGTACGTGTAATGTGCCTCCTTGTTGCAGGACGGATTTCCACCGCTCTTTTTATTTAGTGCTGCTTCACTGAGACGATTTACCGAAGGCAAGTAAGCCGCCCCGCCCGAGCCATTATACTGATACGGGTCAACCATGCTGAACGCCAAGCGAGGAAGTTACAACTTCCTCTTTTAAAGTCTTAGGTGTGACTCGATCAAGGATTGATCCTGGGTCTACCGGTCCCGAAGCGGACGCTCTACCAACTGTGCTATCCGGGCCGGTTTACAGATAAGAAGCATGCAGATTTTATGACTTGAGGAAGCCGGAATGCACGGGGAAACCGGAACGCATGGAGGACACCATATGCGATGAATTGTGATGCAATATGGGCAGTTGCAAGTCTAGGGCCCTTCATTCATAATGTTAAATTCTATAAGCCTGGTGGTATTGACTGCAAGAACTCCCTGTCTCGGGTGATTTCATAATTCTATAAAGGAACAACAACAACAACAACAACAAAAAAAGGGCCATTTCTACCGAGTACGATAATCGCAGCGATTTCCGCAGCGCCACCCGCAGTGGATCACTTCTAACATACATAAGTACAACCGTCTCCACTAAACTCGCGGCAGGTATCGCCATAGCGTTTAATTTTCCGCATTTTCTGCGTTTGCCCCCTACGTCTTTCTGGTAGTAATTATCGTGTATTGAGTCTGGCTACATATACATTATTTATTCAGTGTATATAGAAACATCACAGTGTGAAAGATGGACGAAAAAGAGAGAATAATTTTGGAAGATGAAAAAAATCAATGCTCTTTTATTAGGCGAATCAGAGTTACAAAACAATCTTCCATGTCGATTGTCGTCCGCTTCGGGACCGGTAGATCCAGGATCAATCCTTGGTCGAGTCACACCTAAGACTTTAAAAGAGGAAGTTGTAACTTCCTCGCTTGACGTTCAGCATGAAGGGGATAGTACAACGACTGGTTGACCCGTATCAGTATAATGGCTCGGGCGGGGCGGTTTACTTGCGTTCGGTAAGTCGTCTCAGTGATGCAGCACTAAATAAAAGAGCGGTGGAAATCCGTCCTGCAACAAAGGAGGCACATTACACGTGCATGCACCCTAATGATTCCTTCGTCGTCATATGACTGAAAAATTGTTGAGTACGATGTTAAAACCCCAAGCACTCACTCACTCACTCCATGTCGATTGTTGAAGTAGATGGGTGAAATTTGCTTTTCCCGCGCTGTGATTTTCCGGTCAGACCCGCATCTGGCGGGAAAACTTCACCACGTGTTTCGCGCAGCGGCTCTGGTGGAAACGGCATTTGCTTTACAAATAAACAAACCAAAATGCGGTTAGAACAAACTACACGCAGTATGCCTCCACTACTGTCTCACCGACTAGAATAGGCCTACGTTGTTTTTTAATAACAGAATTTCCTGAAGTCCGGGTCCAAAATGATAATGCCTTGAGATCACATATCACAAAAGATAAAATATAATACATTTATGAGTCTCATATTATACTAAAATGTGCAAACAATGTCAAATATGGGGTTTAGATTAAAGTCGACAGCAGTTTAGGTAACTTGTGTCGTCCTGCGTTAAAACATATTGAAAACCGCCATAACACAAAGTCATGGTTTTTGAAACATTATGACGTCACCCAAGGCAATGCAGTTATGCAGTTTAACATTATGAATTAGAAGAAAAGTGTTCAAATTTCATTTTCTGCGGACGAATATGGACTTCAAACATATGCATAAGTAGAACCTGTGTTGTTACGTGTCACTGACTGAAGGCTGTTTTGGTAAACGAGTATGACTGATTTTACAGGCAGCTGAATATACACTGATGCTTGTGACAACTCCATCACTAAATACCGCTAATGCATGAACTAAGTCATCCAATAATGGCCCATAACTAACGCTGATTATAATTTTTATACCAGTTATCCTAATAGGCACTTTGCGATATGCTGAGTATAAGTTCTAAGCCCTTGCACAAACCCGCTTTAAAGGAAAAAAAAGTAACAAAAATTAAGTTATTTCAGTAGAGGGACCCATGCAGACCTACATGGTTAAAATTATAGGCATTTTTCGTCCTTTTAATTGGTAACTCAATAAATCACCCTTTAATCTGGAATTCTTATGAGACAATGGTTTACGCTATTTTAGAGAAACCGGAAACACGGTGTCGCGTCATCCGTACCTTATATATGCTCTTCGTTTGTTATATGCGAGACACAGCTTTGTCGTGAGAAGTACGGTCCCCTTATTATTATACGGTCCAACAAAACGTATGGTGGCCTCCTGATCGAAGCCTTAAGGAATAACGCCAGACGCATTCCACTACCACTTTCTGCTTGACAAAGGTTTAACATGTAGCTAAGTCCATGTAGGCCTATATCAGAAGGAAAACAGCCGATTTAACACGACTTCTACATGGGACTAATATAACAGATCAGCTATTTTTAGTCCCAGATTCTACATAATTCTACAGCATTCTACAAAAGCGTAAACTAGGAACGAGTGTCGTCATAGCGAACACATGCCTCTCGGATGGCATTAATATCTTGCCCTTGGTTTAACTGAGAACATGGCGGCCCATTCGATTTTCCCTACGTGGGCGTTTTTGCTTACTATGAACCGCGATATCTCGGTTATGCTACTACATCACAAAAAAACCCTTGACGTTTCTTTAACTTTAAATGTGACTTTTTATAAATACTTATATACGTTTGGTTTAGTGTTGTCTTTAAGTCTTTAAAGAATAATGGATCAAGAGTCGAAATGTGATCCAAACTGTTTTCCGGAATGGCTTATTTCGCAACCTCTTCGTTGTGTTATAAAAACTGGAATATTATAAAAGATATATTTTATTTTGTCTCTTGGTCCGTTGTTTATCGATAAATATAATCGCGCACGAGTGCAATTCCAAACTTCCCGCCACGTGGCTTTTGACATTTGTAACCCGGAAGTAGTCGTTACAGCTGACTGGTTGTCAGACAGTCAAGTGCGCGCGCTGAAATTCGATCGGGTATGTGCGTGTTTTTATGAACACCAGCGTCAAAACTCTGACTTGTGTAGCCTCTAAATGTACTTACCGAGTTTCTTTGAGACGCGCAGTTGTTAATTCAAGGTGTTCGTGGCAAATTATCAGCAAATAAGAGAAACGAGGTGAAAGGCGTAGAACGATGTCAGCGCTAGTTAACTAGTTCTCGGCCTAGTTAAATATTTTTTACTCATATTGACACAGCACAGTTGGAGTTTGGAGGACTGGAAGGATGCTGGCCTCATGTTTACGTGGATACTGGACAAAAGTTGTGTTTTCCTCTCTGCCAGCAGTGCCTAATCGTCATCAAGAGAAAAGAATTTGGTTGAACATGCAGACGACAGTTTAGGTGGTAAGATATCTACTTGTAGATGTGGCTTTAACGATGTGCATGGATCTGTCTAATGAGCATTGCCTCATGGGTTTTCGTGGCATTAACACTTTGAGCGCAAGACCAGAATGTGCGACGCCTTTTAGAGTAAAAAGTAACCGAATGCAAATTAACTTTGATCCACACGATCCAATCCATCTCGCGTTCAAAATGTTGCGTTTTTCGCATTGAGACGAAAATGTGAGTACCGGTACCATGAATGATACGTGTGTACATATATATATATATATATATATATATATATATATATATATATATTTATTTCTATAGATTTCTAACAGTGCATGCTTGTTAGCAAGTTCCTAGCCATTGAGGGCGTATGTTCAAATCCAGTTCTCGTTGTTTTGACTGTGGCTGTAAGTCAGGAAGATTGTCTGGAATGTGTACATAGCAAAGGAGAGTGCTTTCCTCATCAAGTCAACAAGTCTTGGCCATGGTGTTAACACTGATCAGTCAATTCTGAGACGGATCAGATCAACAAAGGGTCTTTCTTTGTTTCTTAGCTGGGAAATCTTGGCAAGTAGTAGTGTGTTTTAATTGGCTAATTAATTTGAGCCTGTTTCCGCCTCATTATTATATGATATACATGTATAGTATGTAGTGAAAATAATGAAATCTGGACTGTGGGTGTAGTACCATGGCTGAATGCTCAGAGCATAATACTGTTAATGTATAGAGGCTCTGAGAGTGACATTAATAAAAGACTTGAAAGACAGGCATACAATATACATGTACGATGTATGACAATGGGAATTGAACTGGATTAGAAACACTCTAAGTTGTGATTTCTAATCAGATGAATATGTTGGCTTGTAAGCAAAAGGTAAGGCTTGGAATATTTTGAGACTTTGGTGCAGTAACAATAGCAGATTAGCTAGAAGGGATTTGAAGAGTGTACATTTTGCATACGGTTTCACATATATAGTGAAAACACATTAGGATTATACTTGTTGTAGCTGCATAAGACTTCAGTTGTTTACTAATCTTGTAAACTGCTGTGTAACTAGTAATTGTAACTCTGCATGATTTAATCTTGATGAATCAGATATTCAGGCCTTTCTGGCAAGTGCTTTTAAAATATATTATGCATTTGCTTTAACTGATATAAAATTTTGTCCTGGACTTAGTACCCATTTTGTATGATTCTGAGAGTTCCACTTATCCACTTTTAGAAAAATGTGTTGAAATTTGCTCGGAAGGTATAAGTGTAGGGTGATACTGCACTGGAAAAGCACACGATTCAACATCAAAAGTAATATTTGATGATATTTAGTTTCATGGTCTCTAAATATACTTTTTGGGGGCAAATTTTTAGGGCAAATACAGTATTTATTTACTTATTTGCTTATTTGCATTAAAATCACAGAACATTAATTTGAAATGCTGAAAGGTTTGGGAAAGATAAAAAGTTTGAAAATTTGTACTGCACTAAAAATTCAAACAGTACTACATTGTTCTGACTTCAGAATCACCTTTTCTGTTATTCATGTAGCTGTAATCTGTATGAGTTGTTACATATAATGTCCACACTACAGTTACATAACTACAGTTACAGTAGGCCTCCTTGTCCTGAGGGGTTTATACTATTCTAAGCAACTTCTACTATGCTCATGTGAATTTACTTTTGTAGATCTTCCCCCAGGCAGACCTAATGGTCCGCAGCTTCAGGCAGTCTCTGTGTCTTGCATATATATAAGTGTGTAGTCAGTTGTGTGTCGAAACTGAACTTTGTGTTCACCTGATTTGACTTAGGTATTGTTTATGTAGTCTCTCAGCGCATCTGGCATGGGTCGAGTATCAATGGCAGAGGCTGTGCTTATCTGAGAGGCAGGCATCATGCAGGTCAGGGCGTAATATCATCTGCTCCCATCTCTGGCACTATTCCAAAATATAGGGATGTTAGATGAATGTACTCACTGTACCTAACTACTGTGTCTTACTTCGGGAGAGATGTAACAATTTTGTTTGTTTGTTTGTTTGTTTTTTCTGTGTTTTAATTTTTTTTTGACTTCTACATGCGCATGTACAGTATTTGTATAGGGCATGATGTAAACATGACAAGAAGAGATTTTTCAGTTCAACAGATCTATATAATGGGTCAACTTTAATTTCAATAAATGCATATATAAGAAAGGAATCCAACTTAATACTACACGGGTGGTTATCTGCAAGGTGGACAATGTGTAGGGAACCATGAAAGAGCTTATCTGCATGGTAATCCCTGACCTGTAATCTTCTATAAATCTGGGCAAGGCACCATTACAGGGAGGTTCAAAATAATCTACATGTATACCTACTCATTGGATGTCCAGTTCTGAAGGTGTGAAAGTACAATATATCTGTGCCTAGAACTTGGGCCTACTGGGGATCTAGTGGAGGGGCTAGTTTTTCTTGTGTCGGTTATACTTAGGGTAATGATTGGTATATTGGCATGTGCTTAGGTTTGCTTAAAGAGATAACTTGAAGGAACGCGGATACAGTACTTCAATTCATATACGTGTATATGTCAAGTTCTTGTCCCCGAAATTTCTTGAACTCTTTTTTTTTTTCACATGTTATCATGCAATCTGTATATTTGGAAGGGTATGACTTAATTACATTAATTATCTACTCAATTCAATTAATGTTTTTGTTTGTGGATTTTCGTGCAACATGTACTTTTATCTGTTCGCTTAGAACAGAATCATTTCATGAAGCAACTGAACTACACCTTTGTATATTAATGTATTATAGGAATTGAGGAAATGGGTTATACATCTAGGCCTAAATGTACATGTAGCTAGTAGACATCTTATTCATTTTTGACACCCTTACCCCTGTTCACCAGAAAACTTGTTAAATGATTACTGTTTTGGTTTACAAGTGTTATTTCAGAAGTCAAAATTGACAAAAATTTTAGTGGTTTGCAATTTCATAGAAAGGGCTGCCTATGTGTAAATGCATGGCTTCTATTGACATAATTTTTGGTCTGTGTAAGTCTTCAGTCCTCGGTCCTCCGTGCCCCTTCCTTGAGAGCCTCATGTGTTATAGTTAATTCCAGCTGAGTTATTAGGTAAAGACTCTGTTTTGAGGTCTGTGCCAAGTGAGGTTAGACTGTTCGTAATGTGCTTATAGCTTAACTGACATTGACAGGTTTTTACGTCATACAGTCGTGTGGTAGGTGCACGGAGAGAAGCATGTGCGTGGACCGTTCCCTGTTTTACCAGCCAGACTGAGGACAGGTACATGTATGCGAGGAAATCAGGATTAATTATCGAGCATAAATTTGGGATATGATATTCATGTGCCTGAAATCTATGTATTCTACAACCTGATAACTTCAATGTGATTACCTCTAAGAATTATTTTATTTTGAAGATTGAACTGTTTTCCTTGGTTTACATGTAAGTTATGTTCCTGCATGTATTATTCGTAATTCATTTGTTAGACATACTCATTACATGTACATGTAACTTTAACAAATTGTTTGTCTATAGCGATAACACATGCACATTGCAGTGTTATAAAGATGCTTATCAGAACATGTATGTATTTAATATTTTCATGCACAGTGTTATGTACTGTGTTCTTCAAATTGGATCTCTCCAAAAGAAAAAAGCAAATGGGCAACTGCCAATATCAGATGGAATGAAATTTTTGAAATGAAATTTTACCTTTTGTACATGTTAGTAGTTATTGATTGCAGCTATGCATCCTGAGATTGACCCATGCAGAATTTAAATTTATAACTCTTCTATGATGCAAGTTGAAATAAGTGTGATAGTCTTTATTGAGCGTATTAACTTTTTTGTCAATTATTAATTGCCTGTTGATAATTTTACGCCCCAAATCAAATAGCGATTCTGCAAAAATGTCTGGACATAATCTGAAAACAGTACCATGGTTAGCTGATGTTGTTATGCGTGGAACTCTTGGCGTGTGTATAAGCTGATGTACAGATGTAGCCTGTGTTGGGTAAATTACCAGTGCCTGAGCATATGAAGCTGTAGTATAAAGTACAGACTGAGGTAATATATAGGCTTACAAGTCACCGCATTCCTGGGCATTCTTCTCAAGCTGTGGCTGGCTGGTAGGGGGATTATGTGTTGCTGAGACAAGCTAAGCTTGGCCCATAACACTCTCAACTGGATATGATAGATGTAGGTCTAGTTGTCAGAGTCAGAATTTACAGAACAGACTGACATGATCTAGTGGCATTTGGTGGTGTTTTAGCTCCTATTTTCGATCAGCTTAATTACTAGCTGTTTATTCCTCAACCATATGATCACATACAGTATATTAAATGTAGGGTTTTCTTTTGGAACTTACCTGCATATGCTTGTGAATATATGTGTATTGTGTTTACATGGGGCCCTCACCAATCCAATCGTCTTGAGTTCAAGTCCAGCTCATGCTGGCTAATTCCTTTCCAGCCGTATGCGGGAAGGCCTGATGAATTGTTGCGATGGCTTTTTGAATCCATCAGGCATTTGACCATTGTACGCATGAGGTTGCAAGATCAAATAGAGGCCTAGCTGCTTCGTCTACAGCTTAAGTCAGCTGAAATTTGTCAGTCATGTTGAGCTGTGATGGTTTAGTAGGTGCACTCTGATATCTTCCACCTATAAACTTGACAACTAGCCGTATCATACATGTGAGTGAGGAAGTCTTTGAGTACAATGTCAAATACCATTCAGATAATTCAAATAACTACTGTATTAACTATGTAATACTGCTAACTTTTAGTTTTTTCTACAAGGTGAAGTGGTTGAAAACCATCATGGAAAGACCACTTTCTGATGCCTGACAAGTTGAGGTAAAATTCAAGATGGCTGCCATGGAGGTGGATGGAGAATTACAGTGCCCCATCTGCCTGGATCTCTTCACCAGTCCCATCATCCTCCCATGTTCACATATTCTTTGTCGGCGACCATGTGCAGAAAATCTTTTTGACGATACATTTATTCGTTGCCCGGTGTGTCGTGACAATTGTTATGTCACTGGAGGAATCGGTAGCCTTCCCAGAGTTCTTGCTTTGGAGAACATCATTGAAAAGTACAAAGCCATTGGTGAGAGACGACAGCGTGACACAGAGAGTCCTGAGAGTGGCTCGGATGATGTCACTGCGGGTATAGATACGGAAAACGAGGTGCTGTGTCAGCTTTGTGATGCCTCACCGAGACGTGCCAGAAAGTCTTGTCTGGATTGCAATGCATCGTACTGCAATCGCTGTCTGCGGATTTCACATCCCGCACGCGAACCGTTCAGTCTCCATGACCTTGTCGAGCCTCGATGTCCACTCCGGCCAAAAGACGTTCTTTGCACTGAGCACGGGGAGAAGCTGAC
This sequence comes from Liolophura sinensis, assembly GCF_032854445.1. NCBI lineage: Eukaryota > Metazoa > Mollusca > Polyplacophora > Chitonida > Chitonidae > Liolophura > Liolophura sinensis. Next base: position 3,468,720 of record NC_088299.1, read on the forward strand.
TATATACTGTTACTTGTGTAAAGCGCCATGCTGTATCCTCTGTGTGGAAAAGGACCTTCATCCTGTAGAAGAGGGTCACAAGGCTGTGTCATTGGAAGAAGCTTATGCTCATTATAAGGTAAAATGGATAATTATGTAATCATAATAAGCATAATTGGCCAAAAAACTAAGTGCTGGAGTCATTATATATCTACAGTGCTTGATATAAGGGCGAACTATTGGCCAAAAGTAAACTGTTTGAAAATTGAACATTATAGGTGAACGAAAAATTTAACTCCTAAAAACTGGACTGTTGAAGTGCAAAAGACATTTTTCCACATTCTTGTTAAAAAGGTGTATTCCACAAAAAATTTCTTAACCAAACCCTGATGTATGTTCATGAAATTATTGCGTGAAGGCATTACAGTCTGAAGAAAGTCAGGTTACAGTCGTGTGTATTTATGCTTTTATTGCAACTTAAGTTGACTACCCTAAGTTTTCATTCTTTTCAACCGCCTCTACAACCAATATTTTGAAACATTTCGAGAGAACTACAGTATAGGATGTAGAGAGAAATAATTTGCACAGTTGCAAACTTGCATCTTTAATGACACAAACAAATCGTTTTTAGCATCATTTCGTAATAATTGTAGGCATAAATTTCATTGACAAAAGTGCTTTAATGGTTGAAAAGGTTGGAGATCTACAGTACTTTAGCTACTGACTTGTAAACCTTCAATTGCATTGACAGTGGTTTCTCCGCACTATTTTTTCATTGCTTTGTTTTTAAACAGGGTGTAATAGAAACAAGTTTGAGTCATTTGGAGAACAGCCAGTCAAAACTAGCGTCAGTACTGGCCACTAGGAGAGCTCGTATAACAGAGCTACAGGTAATGTGGTTGTCATGGTTACTACTGATCTCTTAACCAGACATTGTTGTTGTCACAATTCTACTGTACAATTGTTCTTTAGTACAGCCGCTGACTAAAACGTCTCCAAAATATTGTTTCAGGTATATGTAGGTCATTGTGAAGAGTGAGCAACCTATAATAAGGAAGATTTATTAATTAATATCAAATCATATACATGTAATACTTTCAAATATAGTGAGAATTTAGATGTATAATACACCCCTAGAAGTTAAAAAGCATACTATGTTGGATAGTAAGTACATGTATCAAGAAAATCAAATTCTTTCATGTTTACTGACGTAACCAAACGTACTGTTTAAATAAGTAATGTGGTGAAAAACAAGAAATCAAGCGTTCTGAGTATGACACAAAATATTAATCAAATAACTAAGTAATGAAAGCAGTGAAAATAAAAAAGGCTACAGATGGATAAATACATGTAATGATAATTGATTTATGAGTATGTTTTTGCTATGAGCTATTTATTGTCAAAATACCCTGTTTCTTTTAATTTTTGTGACACTTGGTCAGTTCTTTTTAGCCAGTGTACATGTAATTGTAGCAGGAACATTTAGTTTCTTTTTTCTTACTTGGTTAGTCCATCTAATGAACAACATACTCATATGTTTACTTTTCCAAAAAGCTGGAAAAGAAATATATTATTATGCTTTCTGCACTTCTAATATCTATTCCAAAAATTAGGGCAGTTGAAAACAATTCATTCCAAATTTAATGAACTGAATGAGACATTCCAAAGTGATGTTGGCTACAAAATGGCTGTATAATAATGTCTATGTGACATTATATGTGGCGATTAAAGCTAGAATCATTTATTGAAATATGACATATGTTAACTAAAGGACGCAATCAAGCTACGTAAATTGTCTGACTTGCACTCTTTGAATTCCAAAGGATTTTACAGAATCACCTGTACCTGTTCACAGACTAATATCAGTGTGCGCCGGGAACTGGTGAACCATCAGTGTGACGCTTTAGTGAATGAAGTTGAGGCTAAGAGGAGGTTTTTCCTGGCTGACTTGGATTATGAAGAACGTGTACGACAGATGGACATTGAGAGCTCAGTCAGTGGCCTGGAGAGGCTGATGGCCTCTGCAAAGAGTGTAACACGTTACTCACATGACGTCATGGCCAAGAAGGAGGCTGGGGCATTCCTTCAGGTAAGTTGGAAAAAAAAGGTAGACTAAATTTTCAACCTTACATCCTCTAGACAGTTATTTTCCAGCTTCAAAACAAATTATCAAAAGACATTACAGTTTATGAGTTTGGAATATATTCTAGAATGTACTAAGAAATTAAGGGTAGCAGAAAGAAACACTTGACAAAATTGAAGTGCCTGTGTTTATTGTCATTGTTGGTAGGTATGGTAAGTTCTTTAATATTTAGTTCTTTAGTTCTTAATATTGCATGTGTTTTATTGAAAATATACCTTGTAAGATAAGCTATTGCCAATTGCATTTTCAAAAATGTGATTTTGTTTCATGTTATTTTCTTTCTTACAGCTTGCTAACGCATTAAATGATAGGTAAGTTTACCAAGAACATAAAGCAGATTGTATTACATAGCATGAAAAAAAGACTGCAAAAGAGTGATGGCCAGAAGCTATTCTGATCAGTAGTACTTTAGAACTTGCTTAATCAGTTTATAGTATTCTAAATTTTTCATAGAAATCATGCAAACATAATTGAAAACATACTTTCTGTACTTTGTAGATTACTCACCATGTATGCGAGCATTGATTATCTGCTGACAAAGAACAATTCAGTGTAACTATTATGATAGCTGATTTATTTCATTCTTGATTCTTAAATTCTTGGAAATGCAACATTTTCTTATGTCACTGCTTTCCATTTCATATGCTACATATTTTAGCATAACAACATTTCAAAAGAATGGTTAGAAAACCCTTCCCTCTCTTCTCCAATTGCCCATTAATGTGCACCTCCTCAAACTTCTGAAATCTTCTTTCATATTTTGGAGAATACGGCATTGTCACATCTTCTACATGTAGCTTAGATTTTTTTACTCCACTTGATACGACACTAGTTTAAATATATGGTTGTCTTTGATTCACACAAATTTCTGTGGCATTATAAACCCTTGTTGTGGTGTACCAGACTGGTCCGGGTGACGTTAGACTGTGATAGTTGCCCTGTTCAACCTGAAGGTCAAGACAATGTCCATGTTGTCGAGGGGAAAGTTGTCGACTTTCGGAAGGAAAAGGCCATTCTTCAGGACATGCATTATCTTCTAGGTAAGAATTGGGAGAAATCGGTAAATGTCTTCAAAAGATGTTAGACAAGTGTATCTAGACTTTTTTGAAATGTAGGGTGATATCCTACTGGATAAATTTGAGTTTTTGAACCACAAATAATATTTTATGGCACTTTACTTATTGCCTCTAAAAATTTAGGTAATTTAATCTAATGCAGTTGTAATTATTCCAGTTTTCATTACAAGGAAATAAAAAAATTGTTTGGATGCAAGATTTGAGTAAACTAATGTTTTGTTTGATCCAGGTTTTTGTGTTGATTACAACATTATTTTTCATAGTTCAACTTTGTCAGCATTAAGTAGTTTAAGGTAGGCTGATCACAGTGTTGACATATTTTGGGTGCTGCTTCAGTGAAACACCATCTGGCATCAGTGCTCATTTCTTATCGTGTACAATGATCAGTGTACTAACATTAAAATTTGTGCCCAGTTAAAGGCATTGCCTTTCAATGGCAAGGACATTCTGGGGCTGGGTTTCAAATCTAGGCAAGCTCAGGCAATTTAATTTGTAGATTACCCCGGTCTGACTGTTTTGGGGGCCTTTGTGACAATAAGTAGTTGACAATGCTGTGTGACAGTTTGCACAGTTTAAGATCACTGTCTTCTACCAGGTGGTGGGCATATCTAGAAGTCACATGTGGGACAATTGGTCAGCTACTTGCCAAAAGTCAGTGGTTTTCTATAGGCACTCGTTTCCTCCATCCATAAAATTTGGTGAGTGAAAAATTGATTACAGCATTATAAAGTAACAATCGAATATATATAAACATTTCTTACATAGTTAGAGATATTCAAATGGACATTTCCACATTTTCATTATCATATTGTTTGGAACAGTTCCTGCCACTCCGATTATTGATGTAACTCGTTGTTCACGATCAGAAGACACTGTGGCACTTGTTGTGTGCCCACCTAAAAACCACCATGACGTGATTGATCAGTATCAGGTCCAGTATTTCTCTGAGGAACAAAAGGCTCTTGGGTTGGAGGTAAGCATATATACCTAGTGGCCGCTAGTGTTAATGTAACAGGCAGCCCCAGTGGTGATCGCATATTGGCAGCTGCAGCTGCAAGTGTATGCACATCCAGTAGTCATGGAAAGGACATGCTCCATTTCCCAGAGAAGATTTAATTTTTTAAACTATATAGAACGGGCCTTATTGATAAGAAGGGGCCTCTGTGGCTCAGTTGGTTAGCGCGCTAGCGCAGCGCAATGACCCAGGAGTCTCTCACCAATGCGGCCGCTGTGAGTTCAAGTCCAGCTCATACTGGCTTCCTCTCCGGCCGTACGTGGGAAGGTCGTGGGTTTCCCCTGGGCTCTGCCCGGTTTCCACCCACAATAATGCTGGCCGCCATTGATAAGGAGGGGCCTCTGTGGTAAAACACCAATCAAATAAATAAATAAATAAATATTGATGAGAACTGATGCCATGTGATAGATTTACAGTGTATGGCACGTTGTAATGATTACAAGGCTAAAGTGTCATCAGAAGTGAAAGCCTTTGCTAATGTCTGTAGAAATTGTCTGACCTGATAGCATAGGCATACTTCTTATGTGATGTTCAAGGGTTGAATGATGCAGATAGGATGTGAATTGTGGAAGTTTTGATGGAATGCCATCAGAAGAGTAAAAATTCATAGTCTTGATCATTAACCATTTCAAAAAATCAAAGACTTTGGAACAGGATTAGCTATTTAAAGCAGGGTGTTACATGTTGGATGTTGGCCATGCATTTTTTAAAAAATTTTATGCAGTTGCAAAAGAGGCTATTTTGTTTTGAAGAGTGCTCCCCCTTGTTTTTTATGACCAGGATCACTTGGAGTTTGGTAACCCACAGGAGGATCGGCAGCTGGTGAAGGGCGTGGCTAATGGTGGATTTCTGGTGCTGTTGATAGAAAATCTGTGTCGTGGCACAACCTACTATTTCAGTGTGACAGCCAGTAATGCCACGGGAAAGAGTGCGGCATCAGAAGCTGTGCAGTGCGCCACGCTGCTCCACGGGGAGGGGATTGTTCCAGGTGGGTGAGGTGATGTCCTGCGCATTTAAGTGATTTAATCTGATTTTGACCTGATTTCAGTGTTGTACAATGCCACTTAAAATTTTCACTTACATAACGGTTTTGGATGGAGGAAACTGGAGTACCCAGGGTATACTACTGACCTTTGGCAAGGTCAGTTCAGTGAAGCAAACAAATGTGTACACAGCACAGGTGACAGGTGGTCACACGAGCAGTGTCAACCGTTCATTGTCACCAACTTCCCTCAAGCAGTGGAAGCGAGGAAATCTGCAAATTACCTGTCCAATGCTGGTTTGAACCAGCACTGCGTTTGTCCTAGTGATTGAAAAGCAAGCACCTTTAATCACTTGGCATGACTGGCTGCCCACCTGATTGTGTGGTGATTGATTGGCCGTGGAGTCTACCAGAATGCACTAATCAGACGATGGTCCATGAAGCTCACCTTAGAATTCAAACTTGAATGCATTAACTCTGTGAAAAAACATTACAAAATATTTTAGGCATAATTTTCAGTGGCTTATCTAGTTACTCTTAGTTAAATTTGAGCTCTTCTTGTGATCTTCTTTGAAGTATGTTTTCTGTTGTAGTGCCGGTGATTTTGGACAGCCTGTGCCGTCGCTACACGGCGTCTATCCAGATCTGCAGCTCCAGTCCTCTGGACGTTGTCGCCGATCAAAAAATCAGCCATTACCTCTTGTTCAGGGATTCCACAAATAATCGGGCGTACAAGAGCGTGTCCATGTTCGGCCGACAGGAACATCGGGTGTTCGGGCTGGACCCTAACACAGACTACGATTTCTTGATAATGGCATGCAACCAAAAGGGAGAGAGCCAACTTTCGAATAAAGTCACTCTGCAGACAGAGGTGTCAGCACTTGAAATGGTAGAGAATAGCTCTGGTGATGAAAACGTTTGAGTGGAGATTTCAGACTTATGAAATCATTGATTTTTGTTGTGCAGTCTTAAGCAGAATATTTCAAACGAGATTTCATCAACCAGCTGTTTGGTTGAAGGAGTTGTTTTACCTTGCTCAATACAAAGAACAAGAGTTTTCAGTAAAACCTTATATTAAATTGTGCACATGTGTTTGTGACTGCTTCGAAACATTACTCTGGATCTTGTTTGAAATTTTCAACCAGATTCGATAGAATAATTCTGTACGTTTGTGTGTAGACATTTGTGGAAATTTTAACAGCCTGTACTTTCCCTGTTATTTCAAAAATCCTCATTCCTGCATTTGTGCAAGTGCTTTTCCAAAATATACAATAGCATAGAATACAGGTGAGATGCTGGAATCTCCCAATGCCATAGGAATGGGAGAGTATGGATGTGGCTCTGATGGGCTACACAGAGGTGCAAAAACATGCACTTGATTGAACCCTGTAGTGCTTGTGTACCATGTACATGTGTTATTTATAAGAAATACACATACAGCTGTCCTGGGCTGTGGAAAAGAACAACAGAGTACATGTACATTGCTGTTTTGGTAATCCTGTATGTCCTAAGAGCGGTGTAAACTGATGGGAATTGAGATAATTGAATTGCTGTACTAAATCTTGGCATCATATTAAAAACATTGACACAAAAGTTTTCTGTCGATTCCACTTTTCCTGGTGTGACATCGTGCCGAAACACTTGGCATCACCTATTGCTGAGGTAAAGCCACAGATGACATAGTACTTTCATATGCACTGCGACATTTCATTCCACAATAACTGACTTACTTGATGTCATATCTGCCTCATGGGTCATCACGTAAGGAATATCGTCACGCTGCAACATGAAAATTTTACAGAAACTGCCAAAGATTTTGTTTTTGAGGACTTTTCATTTATAGGGGTTAATTGTAGTTCTTTGTAAATCTTTGGAACAGTAGCATTAGCTGTGTTCCGTAAAGTTTCCTGCTTATGATTTTAATATTTCCGGCCGGTTTCACGTGGGACTGAAGTAGCACTATAAAGGCAGAACTGTCCCCATTGGTATTTCTCTTGTATGAATCTTTTAACAAATTCACGTATCTGTGTATGTAGTATTTAGTGTGGATGTACATTTGTGACCCATGATTTTCACGAGTCATGCTCATGTATGTAATACAGGCTCTGATCCAAAACAGGTAAATGCAGATATATATATTGGTGAGGTAAATGACATGACCACAGATTCTGCCTAGTCACTTTTCAGTATTTATTCATGGATAGAATTATAATGTATTTTGAAATGTGATATGAAAACTTACCAAAGTTATATTAACATTGTGACTTAGACGTAGTACAGTGTATATGCAATTTCCATTCTGTACATACTGAAGATATTATAGCTTTAAATTACATTTTTTATTGAAGAGTTTTATTCTAGATCACAGTAACTTTCATTATTATGTATTATAATTCCATTACTTTGTTTTTTTGAAGTTTTATTTTTTGATAGAATGAGGATGATCTCAAAATGCATCATACGTAGTCAAATTTTAATTTATTGCTACATTTGAAATGTATCTACATTTCCACATAGTGAACAAAGTATGTATACAACAGTATATAGATGCATTTTAGCATTGTGTCCTACGTTGTTGTAGAATTGAGTGAGGCATAGTGAGTTAATGAGCTAGGCATGTGATGCACATGCAAGTCTTGAGTACGGCGTATAAAACCAATCAGGTATAGAAATATTGTGTGAAAAGAATGAAAGGCAAATATGCCTGTGGTTCAGCATGTACAAGCAATTCGCACCTGATGTTCCGTTACAAAAATTGGACTGCGGTACCATTGGAAAAGTTGTGTAAGTCATGATGGGCATTGTGATTACTAAATAGCAAACATGCCTGAAAACTTAAAAGTAACTACATGTAGCAACATTAGTTTTTATTTATTAAAAAATTTAGACCCTTTACAAATGGTCTTGGATTTTAGAGTGTTTAACGCTTTTAAGGTGTTATATGGTGTTACTGCTGTTCAAGACTTTTGAAAATTTGATTTGCCAGATTGTTCAAGTGTCAGATATTTTGTTTCGTGTTTTTTCAAAGGCGTACGTTAACACATTTCATGAACATTTCTGTCCAGGTCATTTTATATTCCTTTGTACTTTAACACCCTCATCCGCCAACTTGTTGAGGGGGAAAGGGAACCCAAATGTTACATTTTAAAGCTGGCCTTTGAAATTTCATGTCAACAAAAATTGATTTCTTGAATAAAGGTTTTCACTGTTGACAAAGTTGTTGTGTTGATGTATTTATTGGAATGCCTCATTGGAACCCTATGCTAAAGACATTTGATTGGACACCAGGCCCAGTCACAGTGATCTGGCCCATCCCTACATCCTGTCATTGGCCCATTCTCTAATGTTGTGTATCATGTCAGGATAGGGGAGTTTCGAGTTCGAGATCTTTTGTCGATGAAGGTAGAAAAAGTCCCCCTGTATCATGTGACCTGTCAAAAACATTAGGCAACTATATTTGATCACATGAGCGTCTGAAAAACAGCGTCTGGAAAACAAAAAGTCATTTAGAATAGATGAATGGATAAAATTGAGAATCTGAACGTTTGTGAACTAGGGAAGTTTCTAAAGCAAAGAAGTGCCCTTTGTGCCTCTCAAGAAGGGTAAGACAGGTGATCAGTAAATTAATGTCAACAACAGTTGCCTAACATTTTTTCACAAGTCACCTGACACAGTAGGACTGTTTTGCCTTTGTCGACAAGAGTTCCAACTCGAAACTCCCCTATTGCTGAGTTTCCCAATTTTTCTGATTTATGGTTGGAGAAACACAAGTAAACCACAGGGGCCGATTTCACAAAGCCATTTTTGAGTCAAAATTGGAAACCTCCTCACGAGGCTTTGTTTTGTTAATGAAAGCTAAAATTTTGAGACATTTGCCTGAAGATGACAATGATGAGGTGGACAGAATTTTACATTCCCAAGTCCAAAAATAAGCTTTAACACGGTATTTTACATTTTGACAAGTCAGAAATTGCTTTGTGAAATCGGTCCCAGAATTTTGTCAGATACCTGACAATTTCCTAACATGTCAACAAGTTTTCATTTATATACACTGGTGAACAGGTTCATTGTTGTGAAAACAGGAGTAAACCACCGACCTTTGGCGAGTTACTCTCCAACCTTTCCACAAATGGTCCTCAGTGAATTTCATGTAAAACCACACAAGTGAGAACTGTCAAGCGTTGGAACCACTGTCACCATGGAAGCAGGTAAATCTCGAAAATTCCCAACAATGAGATTAAACCAGCATCTTGCATGATCTAGCTATATCCTTTTACCTCAACAAGACTTTAAATGGTCAGAGTTCAAACAAAAATTTGAGTTTTATTGTACTTTAAGAATTTATGCACAATAACAGGTACTCCACTTGTTCCACAACAACAAAAAAACAATTTAACCACACTGACTCTGGTGCCTGCATGATGAGATTTCACAGAGAGAAATTCTGGGATCAATAAGTATCATAATGACTGTAGGATGTGCAGTCTTCTGATATAAAGCCCACTCACATTTGTTCTGTGGCCATTATTTAGACAAAATGTCATGAGAGTTTACAGCACATGGGTTCAGGGCGCTAATTTTCACTCCAGGTACATGTATGGGACTTGACCTACCAGTGACATGAAAGATTTGTTTTATACAAATTTTACATTGCAATTTATATTCCCTTCTCCTTTAACTCTGATGGCAAAGAAGAAAACTGAGGAACTAAAAATAACAAGTGCCACTTTTAAAATGTTGGTGTTTTGTTAGCCATAGGAAGCCGGTTCAACTTTAAACTTCAAAGGCCAGTGGTAACTGGCCACAGCTGCTCTGTTGTAGAGAGTGTAGTGGCGCACAGCCTGAAATGTGAATGTGGCCTGTGATCAAATGTGAAATGATCACACACTAATCATTTCAATGGCACCATAATTACTGCATCAGCAAACAGTACTGGTTACTATAATATTTTTTCACTGCATAAAGAGATGTCACCATACTTCAGTTATCTCCAAACTCTTGAATTGAAGTATAGTATGTAATGTGCTTTATCTTTGTCTTGTTTTATTTATTTATTTATTGGATTGGTGTTTTACGCCGTACTCAAGAATATTTCACTTATAAGACGGCAGCCAGGATTATGGTGGGTGGAAACGGTGTCCTCTTGTTTTACAACCACTACCATCCTTCTTTTGGCGGATCCTCAATGTCAATATGTGGAAAGCGCTTCCTTAACTCTGCAATGCGACGCTTCTCCTTGGCATGTGCGCGATGGCGATCTTTACGGAGTTTTTCCGCGTACAGATGAATGTACTTTCCTCGTATCTTCGTGTAAGGTGGGTGCAATGCCTTGTGCATTTTGTTCATGAAAGGCGGGATGAAATGCTCTCTGGTCTGCCGTTTTACTTTCAGTCCTAATATGTTTCTGTCTTCTACTATTTCGGGTTTTCCAGTCTTGCCAGTTTCCAAAAGGTTATAAGCTTCATTCCTTTCGTCCACGACTGACAACAAATTCTTCATACTCTCGTCCACCTGTGGACAGTAACAGATACAGACCAAAATTACAAGGCAATTTCCTTTGGGCATCACATTTCATTACAGATTTGATTTCTTGACCAACTTGAGAAACTTTGATTTCCAATACTGACAACTATCTGAAGTCCAATAAAAACGAAGAAAAATGAGACTTGGCCATTCCCAACTTAAGGCGTCTAGCCCCAGTGCTCTACAAACTCCTCAGTACAATCAGCTTAACGGAGAATCAAGATGGATGTATTTCGTGATAATGATTGCACTTGTTTTCAAAAATTTCTAAAATTGAAAGTAACTGTTTTAGCAGGAGTTGAAGCATAAACTAAGGTATGCACTAAGGAAAGGATTCCTATTTCTAGGGTAGATACAAGAGAAACAGGAGATGAACTCTAAACGTATTTATTTATTTATTTTATCGGTGTTTTACGCCGTACTCAAAAATATTTCACTTATACGACAGCAGCCAGCATTATGGTGGGAGGAAATCGGGCATAGTCTGGGGACAACCCACGACCATCTGCAGGTTGCTGGAAGACCTTCCCACGTATGTGAGTTCAAGTCCAGCATGAGCTGGACTTGAACTCACAACGACCGCATTGGTGTAAACATATTGTAGCCTCTGTATCTATGTATTTACTGTAAATTCAAATGGCATCTACAAAACAACTATATGTACATGTAGGTATATGCAGCTGTTGTTGCAACCTAGACATGTGCATGCATGGGAAGACAACATTGTACTCAGCCATTACCGTAATATTAAGAAAAAACTGTCCAAATTCACAATGGGACAAAAAAAAAAAAAAACAGGACATAATGACCTGAAACTTGATCTGTGATTTCATGGTAAAATCATGTACCAAGTTTCAATTCCATGATAAGCCATCATGAAAAAAAAAACAAAAAAAACTCCCTAACCAACCTACCCTTTTTTCCAACTCATATTCTTGGCAATGGGTTATGCCCAACAAAAGATTTTTTGGGCACAGTATGGGAAGTAGTGTCAAGTACCCACCTTGTCTAGTCTCTCTGGACTGGGGAACAATTCACAGGCCCTCTTATACTCATGCTCCATCGTCATCAACATGTTGCGCTCCTTCAACAGTACGTACCTAAACAAAGGCAGAATTATCTGAATCATCTGTCAAGTTACAAGTTATCATATGTATTAACAGAAAACATTTGTTGTCCTAGCACACTTATTTGCAGGTTCAAAAATATTTAGATATGCCACTTATATCATAGCTGCACAATCTTCAGTCGCAGACACTGCCACACGCCAACGTGGCGAGAAACACAATGCAGCATGCCGATATAAAGCATGCCGCATACCTATTGCTGGTCAAATCCATGTTATAACATCTTCCCTTTCCATCGCTACACACAATTTTATTGGATGTTTTCTACGGAGATGGATTTGATCAGGTAGAGGCATGTGGACTGCTTTTCTGCGCTGCAATCAGCACTTTGGTAAATATTTAGATATTTCGACATGCCATGACGACGGCTGCTTAACCCCTGATCAGATACCCCATCACCATGGCGTGTCCAAATACTTACTAGTCAGTGTACTCAGACCAGAAAATCAAGCCTCTGTCAAGCATCTTGGGACAAATTATTGTGATGAGAAACATGTGCTTGGTTATTCTAGGCAGCTGAATTTACGCTCAGGGTTATGAGTCACATGTAATTTTACACTACATTACAGAATGGGAAAAGAAATGAACATTACTTAGTAGGTATAGTAACTTTAGGTACGGTCATTTTCCTATAGCTGGTATAAACAAATTATAGTTGACTTACATCTATATGCATTAGCGGGGGCCTCCTTGGCTCAGTTGGTTAGCGCGCTAGCGCAGCGTAATGTCCCAGGAGTCTCTCACCAATGCGGTCGCTGTGAGTTCAAGTCCAGCTCATGCTGGCTTCCTCTCCCGTCGTAAGTGGGAAGGTTCGCCAGCAACCTGCGGATGGTCGTTGGTTTCCACCCACCATAATGCTGGCCGCCGTCGTATAAGTGAAATATTCTTGAGTACGGCGTAAAACACCAATCAAATAAATAAATAAATATGCATTAGCAACAAAATTAGTGGGCTAACTGATGTTAATTATTCTACACAGTACATAGTTCAGAGTTTTTTAGATTTTCATCAAAACAATGACCAATCTTATAACATCTCACCATAACTTGTGTAGGTCCTCATTGCTTTTGATACGTAATTCATCCAGCTTCCATGGTCGACCTGGAAAGATGTGAGAGAGTTATTCCCCTTACTAAGATACCATGCACTGGTGGGGCTCCTAGGAGGAGCTCAAGGTGGGGGAACATAGTGTTCACTTAAACTAAATCCACTGCTGCCTCCTACTTCCTAGCAACAGCTATTGCTCACTAGCTGTATTCTCATGCAAAGCACTATTAAAGCAACAACTTGTAGCTAAAAGTCTGTAATGGAAATAAAGTTTCTTTACAGAGTGTCAGCATACTATATTCAGTATCTCAGATGGGTTCTGTAGTCTGTTTATAGATTAAAATACATGTGCCCAGCTGCTTCTCCATTTCAAGGTATTCAAGGTACTACAAAAAAAACTTGGAACTTCAGGCTACAAAACTTTTCAACGCCCTGCATGAACTCTCTGACATAATTCACTGGATAATGAATAATTTGTTTCACAAGTGACACGCACATTTTGTTTAATTCTCAGTAACTCATTCATCTTACAGGGCCACTTAAGAATTTGGGGGGGGGGGGGAATTTGAATTGGGAACAGAGGTATGTTTATTTACTTATTTATTTTATTGGTGTTTTACGCCGTACTCAAGAATATTTCACATACACGACGGCAACCAGCATTATGGTGGGTGAAACCCATGACCATCCGCAGGTTGCTGGAAGACCTTCCCACGTACGGCCGGAGAGGAAGCCAGCATGAACTGGACTTGAACTCACAGCGACCGCATTGGTGAGAGACTCCTGGGTCATTACGCTGCGCTAGCGCGCTAACCAACTGAGCCACGGAGGCCCCCTACAGAGGTATTCAATACTGCACAGAGCCTTCTCTCACCACAAGTAATTTCTGACTCTGTCCAGAGTTTCTTGTCCTCAAAGAACTCATCTAGTCCTGGTCGCTTAACAGAGGTGTGAAAGGTAGAACAACGCATTAGATTCAGTCTGCAAAATCTGAAATCAAAATTCGAATCAAAAGTTCAAGAATGCAGTGTCAACATTTTAATGAAGTCTAATAAAATAACACGTAGCCATTTTACGAAAAATTTATTATTACTAATAGATATGTAATTACCTTGAGTGGCCTTACTGAAAACAGGCACTTTTATTGAACAGTGGGTGAGAAGGGTCTTCCTTTCTTTCTGTAAAGTTTATAGCCAAGGATTCATATCTAAACAGCTCAGTTACCGACCACATATCATTAGCTTTCAATATGTAGCTCTCTGTTCATCAGCATATAAAGTCTACAAAGTACACATTGTCTGCACATGTTTATCCCACTCATCAAACAGATAGGAATGAAAGCATAAATGGTTTATCCATTCACAACTCCAGTGAATGTGGCAGTGCATCTGGTTTTTGGAAGACCGGATTTTGGGGTGGGGGTGTGGGGGTGTGTGGAGGGAGGGGAGGAGAGGGAGGGGGGGGGGGGTTATTGCCATTGGCCGTCAACACTGATCATATAATATCGCCACTGTCATCATTTAATTTCACTGAAGTAGAATGCACGTGTTTTCTACATATATTCTTGGGAATGTTATGGCAGAGTCACGTCAATTCCCTGAACAGCCAGCTTTTCAGAATGAACATCTGAGAAGGATCTCACTGACTATCAAAAGGATCAACTTAGTCTTTGCAACTGCCCTATTCTTACAGTGTAAGTAGTACTGGACTACATGTACTTCAAAACATATGGAGGGTGGTGTCATACAATAATTACATCTTTTTTATTCATAAATGCCTTACATTTTGTGTATCTCACCACGAATAATTACAAGTCTTTATGATTGACAGGATCCTGTAACACGGGTCGAAAGTTGGGGGTCATGTGACCACACTTTTGTGTCGAAAACAAAATGGCCGCCCAATGTTAAAGCACTGGGGAAAAGTCCACTTTTTGCCACTTGCCTGTAAGTCCTAGTGGTACAAAATAACATCAGGAAAGCTCTGAAGAAATATTCAGACTATCTGGAAAGCTCGAAATTATACAAATCCAACGGATACATGATTGCTGACAGAGATTCAAAAATAGACATATTCCTACACAATAAAGCTGGGAGGACCATTTTCTTCACCCATGCTGTTTGTTACTAAGGAGATCATGTGGTATCTATCTTCTGATCTCTTGTCTCTTACAGAATAACTCACAGTGCTTGAAGTTTGATGATTATTCCACGAGATTTATTCATCTATTTGATTGGTGTTTTATACCGTACCGCCAGCATTATGGTGGGTGGAATCTGGGTAGAGCCTGGGGGAAACCCACCACCATTCGCAGGTTGCTGCCAGACCTTCCCACGTACAACCGGAGAGAATTATTTCATGAAATAATGAATTCATAGTGCTGCAGTAACGTTGTAGCTGCTGTGAGCCAATCATCAGCAGCCTCTTTGGTCATGTGACTATAGTACTAGAGGTGAACACAAAGTGGATTTAACCCAAGAGAAATAGACTCTGAAGACGATTTACGCATACAAAATGAAACGTATAGCTTTTAGTTTCAAAGACAGTCCTTCTGAAAAAGCAATCAGAATGTATTTAGACTTCAGATGACAGTTTCAATGTAGTGTAGTACTTTAAACTTTAGAAATCTGCAATAATCAGAATTCTGCTCATTTAGCTCCATGTTATTTATCATCTCCTGCTCCTTACGACGAACCCAGGTGCTCGAAACAAAAATTTGTCATAGTTTTCACTATTAAATTCACTTTAACTGGAGAAGACACTTCTACTGAGAGAAGGAATTTGCATTGTGACTGTCTGCATCTGACTGGCCATTACCTGCTAGCTGGGTTTGTGAAAGCAGAGTTTAGCACGTGTGAATTCAATGAAAACAAAACTCGACAACATCGCGATGTCCAGTGAGCTGCCATTTTGACTTCAGCCGATTTTCTACAGAGTTCCGGCTTAGTACCTCTGCTGCTCAGTTTCCCAGAGATTGATAATCTTAAAATAATCCCATGTGCCTTTTTGTTTTTTCCAACAAAAATATGGTTGTATGTGAAAGATTCTTATTTATTCTGTATAATATGTGAAGGTTTACCACTATATTGGCATTTTACAACACAAAAAGCTTTTTGGTGGATCTCATGGGAATCAATATACGGCCTACTTGTGGACCGTTGACACCGTAGACAACTATCCGACATTTTACGGAGATTGGCGGCTTGAAACGAACAAATTTAAACCAATGAAATCGTTTCGATTTGTTGACTGCGGTCAGAACTTCCGTTGTATGGCATCCCCATGCTTTCTGCTCGACCTTGCATCAGGCCTTTTTGGTGAAATAGAGATAAAACTTTAAATCATGGATCAGAAGAAACTAGGAGACCTTGCTGGGCGTTTGAAGGGCGGTGGAAAAGGAATGGGAGCTGGACTTGGGCTTCTGGCAGCAGCTGGTGGATTAGTATATGCAGCTGCTCAGTCGATTTACACAGGTACCACAATGACCGAAAACTTTGCCAAGTTACCAAACAACAACGACAATATTTGTTTGAATTTTTAGTTATTTTGTTGGTCATTTACGCCGTTGTTTGAATTAATCAAACAATTTGCTGTAGTTTTGGTGTCTAAGGTGGTAAGTCTAGTTAAAATTAACACTGGTAAAGTGGTATATTCCAGTTCCACGTTGGATATACAAATAGTACTTGTATGGAAGAAAGGGAAATTGGGGATGTGTGAAGTTGAGGTTGCTGTCACGTGGATTTGCATTGAAATTTTAAGAACGAGTTCATCAGACAACACATGCAGCAACCTTGTCTTCAGAACAACCAAGATACCTCTTAACAGGAGTAGGCAATTTGGTTTTCAGTGATTTGCCACATAACCTGTTTCGTTCTAAGTCATTTTTTGTACCTTGTTTCAGATACATGTGCGCAGAGCACATATGATTATATGACAGAACCCATAGTATAATAAGGAATGTGTGTACATAAGTTGTTTTTTTTTTGCAAATGAAATCTCACATTAACTTAATTAATAAGAAGGTATCCAGAAATATTGGCATCATCAAACACATTCAAGCAAATGTCAATAAAAGAAGACTGCTTATTTTGCACTACTCTCTGATATATTTCCTTATCTTCCTATGCAAATGTTTTATGGGGTAACACATACATGAGTCATCTCCATCCCTTAGTAATTCTTCAGAAACGCATCATCCGCCTCATCACTTTCTCACAAAGACTGGATCATGCGGCTCCAATATTTAAGAACCTCAAAATCTTTCCATTTGCACAAATACACAGATACTCATCCTTGCTACTCGCACATAAATTCACTTACCAATCACCCTCTCTTCCTCACAAATTTCATCAGCTGTTCAAAAGACAATCTGACGTTCACAATTACCAAACCAGATCCTATTCTTTCAAGGTCCATGTGATTTTTCTAACTTCAAATCTATCCACACATTTCATCAGATCATCAGCCCCAAGGGAGTAGAATAAACTTCCTCCAAACCTCAAAGTAATCAATGTCACGTCTTTATTCAAATCCAGGTTAAAAGATTTTTTAATTAACAATATTTGATCCACATTAGTCATGCAATCTATGAGACAGAAGGTGTCGCACAAAATATTATTCACACTATTGTATTGTTAGCTCATGTAGTTTTGTAGTGTTACATTTCTATGTGAGTTTTTTCCTAAGTAAATTTGTTAGTTTTTTAATACAATTGTTCAGTAATTATCGCTCCTCACCAACCATGTATTACTATTTGATAATAATGAGTCAGGGATAGAACAAGTCCCTCAGATTTTATTCCCGCCGTTTACGAGATATGTAATTATATATATATTTATGTATGGTGAATAAACATTCAATTCACTTCATTTTTAAAAAAAAGCAGAAATTAGTAAAACAATTTTGGCTGTTGGAAAGATTTGACATTAAAAAGCATGTGGAAAGCTACATGTAAACACAAACATAGTCTTTACACATCCAGTGATATTTGCTCATGTGCATATGAAGCCTTTTGTTGAAAATTTTTTAACCTAACAGCTGCTTTCTGTTGGTAAATGCTGCATCATTAACACCATGGTTTTCTTTCTTTCTTTCAGTTGATGGTGGTCACAGAGCTATTATTTTCAGTCGTATTGGAGGAGTAAAGAATGACATTTTTACAGAGGGAATCCACTTCAGGTACGTAAGCAGCATACAGTTTTGTCAGAACACAGATAGCAACCAATTGAAAACTTCACCTTTTACTTTGTTCCATCATGTTTCATCAGAAAGGCCAAACAGAATCTGTTGAAGTGTTTTGTGTATGTATGCATGGGCTATTACATCATACTTAACAATTTTTGGATACAGTGAAGACTAGAGTGCCGTGTTTACATATAACTTTCTGCATAACTACTTACGTTAATTCATTCATGCATCCCTGAATGAGGCTGGCCAAATCTGGAGGAGGACCTTTTCAGATGTCACTTTGTAGTCCATCTGAGAAAAACGTGTGACACATGTAAGAAGAACGTCTTATTTACAGTGTTTTTCGTTTTATGTAAGTTGAACATCTCTCTCAGGGCATAATCCAGCCCTTCTCAGCGTCAGATTACTGGATGCTGTCGTTCCCTCGAAGTGCCCTTTGTGTCAGAAAAGAAGAAAAAAAAAGAAACAGCCCGAATTCATTTTAAGACTTGGATTAACTACATAGTCGTAGAAATGTATGAGAATCAAAATGTTCAACAATGAGGTGCCCTTCACCGATGGTTCCACTCCCTGCCCTTCTGAGGCCAGATTAGGCCCAGTCTCTTTATTTTGAATAAATGAAAAAGCAGTAAAAGCATGTGATAATGGGAAACCTAATGGCACTAAAAGGTGCGTGGAAATCAACAGGTGAATAGCACCCTTGTCTTCATGATTCCCACCAGTTCTGTTTCAATGCTCTGATCTCTCAGTGCTGAGCCCAAAAAACGAGGCAGCAACAAGCTTGAAGCAACCACTAATTGGCAAAAGTCCTGAAAACCAGATATTTCTTCATTTATTATATTCATATTGATTTGGTTGTAAATTGAGAGTGAGGATGTCAGTTCTGAGCAGTTCATGAATTTGTCTGATACATTTTGCATGTGGATTGTATTCTTGTTTTATTTACCTTTGTTTTATTTATTTATTTATTTATTTAATTTTTTTTGCAGAGTCCCGTGGTTTCATTATCCTATCATTTATGACATTAGATCCAGGCCGAGAAAAATCTCTTCTCCAACTGGTAGCAAAGGTAAGCAAACTGATGGTTGCCTATAAAACCTGTACAATGCTGCACCATTTGACATATTCATAGCACCAGTGAAGGCTGAGTTAGATAATTTACAACGCTAAAAAATATGAAGTTATCAGTCAGACAGCCGTTCATGTGACTTTTCCTTCTGTGAGCGGCTTGTATGCTTTTATCTTAGACATGATAGACAGGCTATCAATATTTCGTTGTATTCATTTTAATCCCAAGAAGATCTTTCGTGTACTCCAAGTACTCTGGTGTCGAGCATAAGTGCTTAAAATTAGAATTAAAAGTTGGAAATTTTATGTGAACGTCACAAAATGTCATTCTTGCAAGATGGCACTTAGGATAAAATGATGTGATATGGAAAATTTGGCTTCCATTACACTTGTTTTAAATTTGTTGGACTTGTGTAGTAGTCTGTGTAAAAGTGTGCCTGTGTGCAGTGCAAACTGGTGAAGCTTACATATATTTATAAACTCATAAATGACAGTAGTAGCATTGCCTTATGTAAAGAACATTATTAGTGTTACTAACGATGTCTGAATGTTGAACTATGTAATAATTGCTGAAGACATGAATCAAGCAATTCATAATTGTATATGCATGCATGTTACTGATTTTCATTTTTGAATACATTTCTTTACTCTCATGGTTGCCTCCCTTGCCTAGTCGGATTTACAGATGGTCCTTATTCATTGTCCTAGCCAGATATGATGATTTTTGGCTTGTGTGTATGTAATTAATGTTACTTGTAGTGAGAGTAATGATAGAATGTTGGATCTCTACATTAATATTATATGTTCACTTTATTTTGCCTAGTATGTTACTTCACATTTGTATTCTCTTGGTTACCTCCCTTACTTTGTCAGATTTACAGATGGTGAATATTTCTCTGCGTGTGTTGTCGCGGCCAGATCAAATGATGTTACCAACCATGTACAGACAGCTAGGCACCGACTTTGATGAACGAGTTTTGCCGTCCATAACAAATGAGGTACAGCCACTTGATAGTCTAACTGTAAAAACCGGCCCGGATAGCACAGTTGGTAGAGCGTCCGCTTCGGAACTGGTAGATCCAGGATCAATCCTTGATCGAGTCACACCTAAGACTTTAAAAGAGGAAGTTGTAACTTCCTCGTTTGGCGTTCAGCATGAAGGGGATAGTGCAATGACTGGTTGACCCGTATCAGTATAATGGCTCGGGCGGGGCGGCTTACTTGCCTTCGGTAAGTCGTCTCAGTGAAGCAGCACTAAATAAAAGAGCGGTGGAAATCCGTCCTGCAACAAGGAGGCACATTACACATGCATGCACCCTAAGGATTCCTTCGTCGTCATATGACTGAAAAATTGTTGAGTACGACGTTAAACCCCAAGCACTCACTCACTAACTGTAAAAAAAGGAATCTGTATTTACTTCTACTTTTCATACTAGCTTGATATATTTGCTGAGAACTCAAGGTGTTTGTTGGTGGTGTTGTGGTGTTGTGCTGTTCTGATAGCACAGTTTCAATCCTGGGTTGGGTCACACCTGACCATACAGCATAAAGGGGATAGTGCAAAGACTGGTTGACCTGTATTTAGTATAATGGCTCGGGTGGGGAGGCTTACTTGCCTTCGGTAAGGTGTCTCAGTAAAGCAGCACTAGATAAGAGCGGTGGAAATCTGTCCTGTAACAAGGAGACACATTACATACACTCTAAGAACTCCATCGTCGTCATATGGCTGAAAATTGTTAAGTATGATGTTAAACCCCAAGCACTCACTCACTCACTCAGTTAAGTTGGGGGCGGGGGGAATGGTGGGGTTTAGTGCACTGTTTGGTACCCCAAAAATTGCGCATATGAGTTAGGCAAGGATGATATTACAAATCTTTCACAGGCCTTTGCCTGTTTTTTTTTTTTTTTGAACAGTTGTCTGATTATCGCACACCTTGCAAAAGACCAGGAATGTGATTAGCACACCTAAGTTTATTCTCTCCAGAGTTCTGATTTTTTCAGGTGTGTCTTACCAGCAAACCTAGGCTATGTCTTAGGAGAGCTTACATGGGAGTGTGATTCGAAAATTCAAAGTCAAACGGCCACTGTACTACCATATTTCTTGTAATTTTTGGGACACCTGGTCTGATTATAATGGCCAGTATGAATGTAATTGTAGCAGGAATATTGAGTTTCTTTTTTCTCACATAAACAAATGTAATATTCTACGTTCAACATTACTAATATCTGTCCCAAAAATTGGAAGATTTGGGGTGGGTGGTAAAATTTAAGGTGAATAATATCTTATTCAAACAAATCTTTTCAATGCAGTAGTACCGTAAGTGGGAAGGTCTGCCAGCAACCTGCGGATGGTCGTGGGTTTCCCCCACCATAATGCTGGCCGCCGTCGTATAAGTGAAATATTCTTGAGTACGGCGTAAAACACCAATCAAAAAAAAAAAAAAAATCAATGCAGTAGTACATGTGTGAAGCACAATATTGATTTTGAAGAAGTTAGAGTCCAGTAAAAGAAAAAAAAATGCTTAATGTTTCTTTTTTGGCACTTCAGGTATTGAAGAGTGTGGTTGCAAAGTTTAATGCATCACAGCTGATAACACAGCGTCAGCAAGTCAGTCTTCTTATCAGGAGAGAACTGACAGAGCGAGCTAAAGACTTCAACATTATCCTTGATGACGTGTCCATCACTGAGCTCAGTTTTAGCCGAGAGTACACAGCAGCTGTGGAGTCCAAACAGGTGAGCCATCAGTGACCATGAGGGGTTTCTATTTTTGCAGATAACGCACCATCCCTGGTTAAACGATTTAAGGTATTGTTGAATGGAGATGGTAGGTTATTCAGCAGTTCTGTTATGGATATGAATTCAGCGCCAGGAACTTGATAAAAGGAGACTGGGCATTAGTGCGTTTCCAACCTGCAGACGGTTGTGGGATTTCCCATGAGCCCTCCTCGTTTTTCTCCCACCGTAATTCTGGCAGCTGTCGTATAAGTGAAACATTCTTGAGTACGGTAAAAGTAAAACACCAATGAAATAAAGAAATGAATTAATAATTGTTTTATTTTGACTGACAGGTTGCCCAACAAGAGGCTCAGCGTGCCCAGTTTGTTGTGGAGAGAGCCAAACAAGAACGACAACAAAAAATAGTCCAGGCAGAGGGTGAAGCTCAAGCTGCTAAAATGATATCCTTTGAAAATGATGAGACTTCTGCATCTGCATGATCACTGACCCGCCCCCCCCCCCCCTTTCCTGCCCCACCCCCCTGCCTTCAAAAAAAGCAAAACAAAACAAAATAAGAAAACAAACAGAAAAATCAAAAATTGTTCATGACTAAGTTGCTCATTTTGCCACATTCTACGAGCTGTATAGTCTTATAAAAGTTTTTGAGGTTTGTTTGAAAGTAAAGATGACATCCTTCTGGAAATGTGTTAGTTTAAGTACCAAAAGTTACAGTTTGTTACATTTATTTGCCTATAAAAATGAAACAAATTGGGCAAAATTATCGTGTATACGCTAAATTTTCCTGCAGGCATTATACCAGGGGACGGAAAACTCTTTTTCTTTCCGATATCATTTCTGCCAAGTGATGATGACGTGAATCTGACGCTCAGAATCGGGTGAGACGTAACCAGAGTTAAGAAGTCGCCTGTAATCTTGGTTCCCTTGCAGAGCTGGCGAGCGGGACTGTAAGGCCGGGCGTAGAGTTGGGAGCATAGAGGTCAGAGGTCGTTTGACTGTAGTACTGTCACCTGACTGATCTGCCATGTGCTGATAGAATTTAAAGGGGATGTTGGTTTATTAATTTTTTTTTTTTGTGTTTTTGCTACTCTCACATTCAACCGATTTCTGTGTTTGTGATTCTGTCTTTAGTAATCTGATGGCAGATTAAATTCTTTTAAAAAGGAGCATTCTTTTTGCTAGGAGTACTTTAAAAATCCCAATGCATTCATAAAGATTATGAATGTAGCTGACATGCAAAGTAATCTGGCAAGTTGTGTGTTTGAGGTGACTAGCCTACCTATTGGGTGGAAGATCACTTTACACAGTGGTCTCTCATTCCATCCCACTACTTTTCCAGACTTTTTCAAATGGCTCATTGTATAGAATTCAATCTTGGTACATGAATTCACCATAACAAGTTGCATATCAGGTTCGAGTTTTAGACTCCTACGTCAAGTGTGGACAAATTATGATGTTTTCGGACTTGAGCAGTTTTCCAGACTTGCATGTTTTTCCAAACGGTTCATCTTATAGAATTGAAACCTGTTACATGGCTTCACAGCAAATCAAAGATCAAGTTTGTTCCCTACATACTGTGTAGTTCATCAGGCCAAACTTCAAAATCTGTTTGTTTTGAGTAACTCACCTATGTCTGTTTTTGAGCTTGTTTTGCCATTTTTTAAAAAATTTTTTTAATTCATTTTTTAAAATTGAAACCAGAATAACTTAAAGTTATTCTGTTAAAGTTAAAGTGTCTGACTGGATTTTCAACCCAAATTATTGCCATATATGATCTGTTGTGGGTTTTGACAGTTATTAGTCTGATGGCTCAAACCTATAGGGGACATGGCAAACTGCCTGCCCAAAATTCACAACCTGTTAGTTACTCAAAACAAACAGATTTTTAATTTTGGCCTGATAAACTACATGTAGATCCCAGTGTAAGATCTGTCCAATATGCTGTGTTGACCTTGACCTTGGTGACATAGGGCAGGCCATCAGTCAGAATCCAGGTTACCTGAAGCTGAGAAAGATCAGAGCTGCGCAGAACATTGCCAGAACAGTGAGTTGTGTGAACACCAGCAGTGATTGCTCAGCCAGCTTTCAATGACCTTCAATGACCACATATTTATCTAGAGCTAAAAATTCTGTTTGTTGCTGTGTTTAAATTTTTTTTTACCTTAGTGTTAAGACGTGTGATGAACATGGGCCCAGTAACATAAGTCCATTGATAAGTCCATTTGATTTTGCCTTGTCAGTATTATTGGCTTCAGATGTCGTCAGGCTTAAGTGGGATATTGTTGATCCTACAATACATGTAGTGGTACATATATGTGGTTTCCTCTAGGCAATGTCCAGACTCTGCCAGACTTCATTTTGTTTCCTCCATGCTGTGTTTAGTTTCTTCTATGCTATATTTAGTTTCCTCCATGCTATATTTAGATTCTGCCATGATATATTTAGTTCCCTCCATGTTGTATTTAGTTTCTATGAGGCTGTATATTTCCCTCAGGCTAATCCTGACTGCTGTCGTTCAAGTGATATATTCTTAATTGTGACCACAAATAATCAGTTTCTTGCTGCTGTAATGCTGTTTGCTTTGAGCATGGTGCAAAACACCAGTCAAGCAAGCAACAGCAAAGATCAGGTGAAATAAATAAATAAGTCATCAATATTGATCAGTTCAGCACTGTGATGCCTGAGGTAGAGAGTCCTCATCATGAGCGGGAATCCTTGACTTGAAAACTGGCTGCCTTGTACGCCCTGTGCGGAAAATAAAAGGCGAAGTATTGGCCTTACAATCTCAGTATGCAATGACTGAATACAGAGTCTGCCCCTAATTTACATGTACCTTCAATTTGCTCCAAGCTACAATGTAGTTTCAATTTGCATTTGTAGGATAAATAATTTGCATGCATGCTCAGATTTTGGTAACTGAGATTTATCTTTGATGCTTGAAATTTCGTTTTCATATTTTTTACAGGTGGCAACCTCACAGAACCGTGTGTATTTGAATGCAGGGTCATTGATGTTAAACATCTTAGATGCAGAGTTTGACACATCAGCAGAAGCGCTATCAAAGAAGAGAAAGTAGTTCACACGTAGACAATTTGATCAATGCATCTAATTTTGTTTTATCAGTCTGCGTTAGTTATCTCCCCTGAAAGAATTTCTCATTATTTTGCGCTAATTTCTAAATACATATAGATGTATTACCTACATGTTGATATTGTCCCACTGATGTTTTCAGGATTAAGTGTAAAATACATTTGGAATGGCTTAAAAGTGGATAGACTGTTAAGCTTGTATGATGTTACTGGAAATGTCATCCAGGATATAGGTGAATTGCAGGATCAAACCTAGTAACCATGGTTTGAAAAGTGAAATAATCTTAAATCGTTGCACATCTGAGAATTTATTGGTACACGGGAAATGCTTTGTTACCACATAGTTCATTTAAGGAGGAGGTCAGCTATGATTGCTGGTAAATCTGAGACTATTATACAGGTTGCACTAAAAATGTTGTCAGAATGTGAAGTTAAATTGATATTCAAATTGGTGATACAATTTCGGGACTTGCATGGGTTTCATTTGTGAAGACTGACTTCTGCCTGTGTTATCTTACCACTGTAACTGCCAACAATCATAGTGCTGCTGTTGACAAATTTTCTTGTTTTGAGATATATTGAACTATATTAAAAATAAATAAGAGTAAATAATAGGCAATGAGAGTGGGAATATTTCACTTTTGTTCATGGTCTGCTTTGAAATAAGCATTGTTATAACCAATTTTGAAAATCATAGAAGTCTCTCTTTGAATTTTTATCAAGAGAACAAATATTTCTATAGTGCTTAAACATTTAGCGTTTTGTTCTGGTATGCCTTTAAGTGATATTGTCAACACCAGTATTGTAAGCGCATGTAAATGAATAAATGGGGATTTACTCTAATCTCCTTACGGCTAATCCTTTCTAGAAAATCGTTTCTGCGTAAAGTGCTGAGTTATTGATGTAGTGCTACATCGTAGATAGTGTATACTGAGTGCATATATATGCACAATTCTGAGAGAAATGTTAACCGACCAAACTGAGACAGATGTAGGGTCATTTTTTCGTCTTTTTTTTTAAATGAATGAAACATTGTAATATAAAGAAAATGGCTTCCTTGAATATGTTAACCAAGAACAAAGTGTGTGTGTCTTTAGGGATTTTGTCATTCTTCGAACATACACAACTGTTCCTATTCTAATGGATGCTTATCTTGCGGATCATGTCATTGAATAAATCCATCTTGACTTATTTCGACTTCACTTGTATATTGTGCCGTCGCCGTCGTCCCCCGTTTTCCGCGGTAAAGTCGGAAGTCCCAAGATCAAACCCGGGTCGGGTCATACACGTACGAAAGATTTTAAAAATGGTATTTGTTGCTGCCTCGCTAGGCGCTCAGCGCTGAGAGGCCAGAGCAAGGAAACATGACTGGTTGGCCCGGTGTGTTGACTGGGAGGGCTGTCCTGTCTGGTGCTTTCAGCATGATACTTCAGTGGCGGCAGCACTTTGGCGGCATGGACTCACAAGAAGACACATATGTACACACACCTTATGACTCCCCGTCGTAATATGACTGAAACATTGCTGAGTAGGACGTAAAATGCAAAGCATTGATTCTTTCCTCCGTTTTCTATGGTTCCAACGTGGCGTCCCGGTTAGGTTTTCCATCTGGACATTTCTGAAACGTGTAGCAGATATAATGATGTGCGCACGTGTGTTTCTACACGGAACAATTGTTTCATGACTCAATGCATCTTTATATTTTGGAAACAAGGGATTCACTCCTTTTGAACAAGGTAACCAGCCATCAGGGTTTGTTGATGAAATCGGACTGAGGCTTGGTGATGAAAATCGTGTCACGCAATCGTTAGGACAGGCGTAGTGTTGGTCCATTCTCATCTTTGAGATTCGATCCTTACGGTTTGAGGTTCGAGCGGTAATCCTGATATTCGACCGTTATTCCTTGCGATTTTAATCCCTAATCCCTAAGATTCCAACATTCTTTGCGACTGGAACATTAATAGTTGAAATTCGACAGATGCAGCATTGAGTGATTGAGTGATCTTACAGTGGTCTGTAGATCTCTTGCCTTCCTGCACCATGACCGAACGTTTAAGCGTGATTTATGATTGGAAAGTTTAGTTCACCGGATGATTCTGAAATAGTCTACAGGGTCGAATTATAAAGATAACGAATCAAGCACGTGATTGATCCCACTCCTTACATCGTATGCGTCGACCTCTACCTTTCGCTTTACATCAATGTCACGGTAAAATAGCAACTTTTGTACAGAAATTTTGAACAACGCCGAAGTCACTGGGGTCACTGTGATGAAGCAGGAAGTGATGTTAAAAAGTACAAACAATCCTCAACCTATGTCTCTTTAATACTTTATACACAGACATTCTCTTTATCTAGAGTATGTATAGCACGATTTTAACCAAAAACTGAAAATAGTTTTACCACTGTATGCTCTAATGGGATCAAAATATTGTGGAAAACAGCGTTTAACAGGAAGTACAGTAAGCAACTCTACTGATCATTCGTGCAGAACACCAGCCGGTCTGGCAATAACATTTCCACGGATATACATAGCTCAGTAACCGTGAGCTGACACTTGTCGTGTGGAGTTGATCAAACATTCTGTGCAGTTAATGAGACAGAGTTCCGGCGAATCGTGTTCCTGAAACTGTATGAGGACGACGAAATAAGTGACGAAAGCTCCAGCAATCTGGTAAACAGAAACAGGAAATCAACCATGAATGGTTTGAATTACCTACCAGTATACCTACGTACGTGATCAAGTTGTTCTTCACGAAGGCACTGTGATAACAAAGATCATATCCAATGTAAAGAGGCCATGCCTGTGCTCTGCTTACCGTCATAATTGTTGGTTTGTCAATCACGAACATGTCCAAGGCTGTCAGTCCGATAGACTCTCCTGTCAGCTTATTTATAAACACGGTCATCTGTAGAAAGAAAACCATTCTATAATCAAGTCGGCTTTTAAATGAATGTTTGGGTTTAATGTTGTACTTAATTTTCTGTCGGCTTCCTCTCCGGCCGTACGTGGGAAAGCATGGCAGTAACCTGCAGATGGTCGTGGCTTTCCTCCCACCATAATGCTGGCCGCCGTCGTATAAGTGAAATATTCTTGGAATATTCAAATAAATAAATAAATAAATAAAATTTGTTCTTTCATATGACGAATCGTTAGGTGTGTGTACATATACTGTGTCTTAATTCTTCTGGCAGGGCGAGTATCATGCCGAATTCACTAGACATTCAACCCCACAGACACGGGGCCAACTAGTCCTCTTTCCTTGCTCTAACCTCTCAGTACTGAGCGCCCAGCGAGGCTTTATCATTATCCTACCCGGGTTTGATTCCGGGTTTTCCGACTTCGAAAAGGACGCTGTAATCCTTAGGGCAGCGAAGAGGAAACTTTGGAGTAGTAAGTAGAAAGCGCTATATCGAGATGCGCAGGTTCAATACTCGGCATTGGGTAGCGACTTTATTCATTCTCTCGCTCTCACTAGCTGTTTCTTCGGTCCTGGTTACAACAATGAACCGTCAACGACACGATCCCCCTTGATCTGTGAGCAGGGATATGATTGTATCAGAAAACATGGACTGCTTTAATGTTTTTTTTATTTCATTATTGCTTTAACTCCACATTTAACAATTTTCCACTTATGCGATGGTGGTGAGTGAATTTATGGGTGGGAGGAAACCGGGGTAAAACAACCGACTCTTATCAAGTTACTGTCGAACTGTCAATACCAATATGCACACCTTATTGGCGGAAATTATGCACACTTTATTCAACGAACGTTAGACTTCACGCAAACGGCCACACAATTACTGCCACCAATACCCCGACAATCTGTCAGAGCGGATTTCCTGTCCAAGGATGTGATATAGTTCACCCCTATAAATCAAACTCTGCGAAGACAACATGAAGGAAACAATAAAGATTTGTCTGACATACCTGGAGTGAAAATTCTGGTGAGACGTCCTTAAGCTTGATGTCGTGAATTGTCTTTAGAGGAGCGTGCGCCTTGATAATGGAAAAGGAGAGGGATTTAATTAATTTATTTTGATTTGATTAGCCCGTTATTGTCTGTTTGTTTTAATTTATCGCCTACTGTATATTACCACCGCATGATCTACACATTGATATACGTTAAATGTAGGTATACAGAATACCTTGCAAATTAAGTACGAGAAAGCGGGATTCGCTAATAAAGCGGGCGGTGTATTGACTGTGAGGAAAAAGTAGAAAAAAATATAAAAAACGACTGTTAGTGCTCATCATGTGATTCAGGTAGCCACCACCATAAGCAATCAACACCAAATACAGCAAACTCAGTGCCAACCAGAAGAAATGTGCTGCTAACACTAAGGCATTGGATTTAACCCCTGGATGCCAAAACATACTGTAAAGCATGAGCATTCCGTCACAGAGCCGAATGAGAATACCAGCTGCACTGAAGGCGCTTAACACGTCATCAGCCCTCTCCACCAAGTGGCAAATATCTTGATGACGACGCCGAAACCACTCCAGATCTGCGATGTCGCCTTCTGGGGAGATTGCCTTTCGTAGGTCGCTATGGAAAATTTCAAACTCTTTGTAAACGACGCCCGACATGAATAGGAAAAGAGTTGGCGTCAATATCCAAGCTGCGGATCTGTAAATATGAAGAACGATGACGAGCAGCTTCATAAGAACGACACTTTGACTGTTAGGCAAAACGGGGGCGAGTGTAAAGTCTCCCATGTTTGTTTGGAAAAGGATATAAGCATTAAATGCCCAGTTCAAAACCATAATCATCCAGGATAACAGTAGGTACCCGGTAAAACTTCTTCTCATGAAGCGGCCATACTCCAGTGGACACAGACCCGGGTCGTCGACAGAACTTCCGCGATTTGTCTTTACAAGTCGTGACCACTTGAGAAGAAACTCCACAAAGCGATTCTCGGAGACACACGCCTTATAAGTGACAGTGGCGTTGACACAAGAATGTACGTACCACAGATGTGTGATAATCTTGAAGAACGAAGCTACTCCAAAGTTCTCATCTTTATAGGCGAAGAAAAGCTGAAGAACACTGGCCCACAGGAGAATTAAGACGAATATGGAGTAAGTTCTTGTGACTGGCGACCACTTGTTCTTCGTACAGTTGAGAAACAAGAGTCCGTAGAGGTTCATGGATACCACAAGATGTTTGATCAGCTGGTACGGGGTGTCTTCCATACAGGCCTCGATTTTGACTGAGCACTTTTTATCGTTGTTTTCTTCTTGGTCGAGACATGGTTTCTGACGTGTATGCATGGTGGTAGAAACGTATGCAACAGTTCCAGTCAGTAATTATAGCCAATCGTTGAAATCTCAACTTGATATCGCTTACAACGAGGATGTATCAGCGTTAAATAAAATCAGTTTCATTGCCCAGATAAAGGTAAAAGTATGGATAGAGCAGACAATGAAATAACTGTAATATATATAGTGTCCCGAAATCGCCGCACCGGACTTGTCAGTAAGTTGGTTGCCTTCTTCTAGCTAGTCATTATGACCTACCATGTTGGTAAGGGCAGTCGACGATTCTCGGCATCTGCAACTGAGAATTGTCAAAAGGTTGATGTTCCTGTCTCTTGGTGTCTTCGATGTTTTCGGATGAACTATCCCTTGTATTGTCAAATGAAAAAATGCAGTGAGGTGGGATAGGCATGAATTTGGTGATGTACATGTATCGCATGCTTTGAAATGAATACATCAACATATGGTGCTGCCAAGCTCAAAGCACGGGTCACATGTCCACTAGAATTGCAGTGTAAATATATAAATGATGTTAATGTTTAGATGAAAGGTTGTTGCCGTCAAGGTGACCGATAACAAATGACATCCATTATGTTTGTCTTGCTCTTGGTAGTGATGTGAGAAGCGAAGACACTAATGTGTTGTTACCTGATGTCCTGGCCACTTGCACAAAGGAATTGTAAGGTGATTTTGAATTTTTGGAGTTACAATCGCCAAATTTGTCGCGTACATAAAGTTGACCTGTGACATGGATAATGTACCGTGAATAACTTTTCTTGTCTTCATTTTCAAAAGAGTTCTATGTCATAATGATTCAGCAGTTAACAACAACAACATGAAAGCATGCTCGTGCCATCTTAATGAACAAATTACATTGCACGTCTTTGTAATTAAGGTAAGTAATTGTACGTAACGTTAATTTTGGTGTGATTGTAAACATTTACAACTGAGTCAACCCGACCGTAATTTCTGATTGTACGGGTAACAAGTCACAACCATAGAAGCTTACATTTACAAGCCCTTCGATCAAGGAGGTGTCGATTGTTAGCTATGGCTACGAATGTGATCCTAGTAATATACAAACAATACAGATTTTCGACCTCTTTGTAAATGCGAACCTAGCAATGTATCGGTAAAGGTTTAGCCAAAGTTTCCCCAGTTTGTACCGGTTTGCACAAAGTGCACTGGCCTAGGAAGCATCCGCAAAATCACAACACGGAATCCAGCATTATGGTACAAGTCTAGGTAAAGTAGATGTTTCTTAGTGTCAGAAGGCATGGCTTCATAAATCAGGTGTTTTGTTGTTTTATAGCCTTGCTGAAAATATGCCGTGAAAAAAGGTAAATACTGCATCCAGTTTTGCTTGTGGATAACTTTTGATTTGCATGTATAAGCGGGTGATGGAGATTGGTTAACGCCGCGTTACTTGACCATTCGGAGAAATCGGATCGACGGTCATGTATCTCACTCCGTTTGAATGCTGAGTTACATTATGCAAAATATCAAATTTCAGATAGAAAAATTTTCAGTAACGACATGATCGCTTTATTGATGAGACTGAAATATCTCATCAATAAAATCACAGTGACGAAATGTATTAAAGAGCCTATTTTGAAAACAGTGAGGAAAGCATTAAATATTATCTGTGTTGTATTTTATGTATTGACCCCCACTCTTGAATACTCAGGGCTCCAGGCCCAATGACCACACCAAGCCCCATGCGACCCACCCCCCTCCAACCCCCAACCTCCAACCCCCAACCCCCCAATCCCCCAACTCCCGCTTCCTACGCCACTGAAGTTCATATCACGGGATATTCAAGCAGAAGTAAAGCGGCGATTCATAACTGAATATCTTTAGGAGAAAGTGCATGTGCTTGTACTAACTCCCGAGAACAAAATATTCAACAATCCACTTGAGGTTAACATTATTGATCTTCGTACTGTCGTAATTTACATTAAACTTTTCTTACCTAAGGTCATTCGGGTCCAAGCTGTGTGACCTATATTGTTCATTCCTGCCTTTGCGATGACGATTTGCCAACACCCTGGTAACGTGGTACTTGTGTATTAGGAGAGAACAAAGGTCTTACCGGCTTGGATCCGACTCATCACTTGGAGAGAAAAACGTATCTCATTTCCCGTATCTTGTACTTATTGACCTCCAGTAATTGCTAAGTGATTTCATATCATGGAGCGTGCTCTCTGTGATGGCGGAATCTGGAAATTAAGACAGTCAATTCTTCACAGTATACAAGACTGGGAGACTGTGAAGTCCGCGTTGGCTTTAGAGCAGCAGTTTTCCATATGAGTCAAAACTAGTCTAAGCGATGGACGAGAGTTTCAAAAATTGAAAAATTTTGCATGTCTGGCATGTAAGCATTAAACGCACTCTCTTTAATTTTAAGTTTAATAAATTTAGTTCACAAATGAGTTTTGGGTTAATTAAGTCATGGTGCTGAAGTAGGTGTAATTTGCCACTATTTTAGGCAATTACATGAACAGTAAGAATAAAAGCTGTAATTCACCGGTTACGCGTGACCACTTACCAGCTATCACCCTGTCATCGCTGCCCTGGTTTTACTCTGTGTGCTGTATTTCTATAGTTATATTAGCAGAAAATGCTTTGTGGGACCCATGACAGTATATACAGGGTTCTTTTAAAGATAGGGCTAACATATTTGTACAGAACCTTCCTCCAGAGGACTCTAACAACTGGCAATTTCTTCTCTCTTTTATGTTAGCAGTCCGATTTACTGCGGGATTTTTTTTTGCTCCTGATACATGTCTTTGGAATTTTAGAGCTAATATTGAATGGATATTTTACACATGGTCTACTATTTTATGCCCGATCAGGGCAAAATACATAATACAACTGTTCGGTTAAACAGCCGAGTAAATGATCAAGCACTACCCAGATTAAGTGACTGGTAGAGTAACCGAGGAAGAAACTGATGCAGTAACTGATAGAGTAATTTAACAAAGCCTGTGTTCCTTGAGACTGTTAAAGATACACCTGAAAGATACAGCTAGCTTTGCCATGATGAGTACGAACCAGATCAACCAACAAAACAAGCACATTATGTCAAAGAGTTAGGTTTATTTACGCTATCAGTGTTAGCCTGAACGATTGTTAACCGAATCAAAATGTAGTTTTGATCGATATTTCTATGTAATCTGTTGTGCAAAGCGAGTCAACTGTAGCAGTGACAACATGTGACTGCCATTGTTGACAATACTCTGTTCAGTTCTTCAAATATGCATTAGTCCACTGAATCATGCCTGGTTTGTCAGCGACTGCTGGGCATTGAAAATTAGCCGATTAGCGAATTGGCTGGCTGGAAAAAAAGATGAATGTTAATATTGTCCAAACACTTATATATTTCCCTTTATTCTTTGCTTTCGGTGAAAACCAACGGAAATTGTCACGTAGCCAAGAGCTTAGATTTATAGAGACAATCAGAATATGCTGGATATATATAAAAAAAGAAACGCAAAACCCAAATATCAATGTAAATTTGATATTATTCAAGGACGTGTAGATCAGCGGAAAACAAAGATACATGAATGAAATTTTTTGGAGCAATGCATTGCTATGTTGTCCATATTTCATGAGAATAACAGTAATCACAGTCATTACTGCTGTCCACCAGGTGGTGTTGAAGTCAGTACCTCGTATGACCACCTCCAGCTGCTACCACTGCCCGACACCTCCTGGGTACAGATCGAATCAGCCGTTGGATGTTTTGTTGTGGAATCCTTCTCTATTCCTCCTGCAGTAGGTGGCACAACTGTTGAAGATTCTGTGGTGGAATACGACGTCGACGCACCCGTGTATCGATCTGATCCCAAAGGTGTTCGATTGGGTTTAGATCCGGGGATTTGGAGGGCCAGGATATTGATGCTGTTATTGGCCAGGTAGTCCACGGTGGCTCGTGCTGTGTGGGGCCTGGCGTTGTCCTGTTGGAAGAGCTGCCGTTGTAGGTCAACAAGGCGAAGGCGGAGAATCTGGTCGATGTATCAATTGGCCGTCAGATTGCCTTGGACAAGCACAAGCTCCGATCTGTGGGTGTATGAGATCGCTCCCCACACCATAACACTCCCTCTACCGAATTTGTCCACCTGTCTGATGCAGTGAGGAGCAAAACGTTCATAACGTCGTCTGTAGACACGGTCTCTACCATCACGTCGTCTGAGGAGATAACGGGATTCATCGCTAAACCATATGCGCCTCCAGTTTGCCAGGTTCCATGGCAGCACCGTGGTACACCATCTCACTCGTCGACGTCGATGTAGTCGTGTCAAGGAGGGGGCAACTTTTGGACGTTTGGCACGTATTCCTACTTCTCGGAGACGGTTCCTGATTGTCTGATCGGACACTCTTCGGGCTCTAAACTGTTCTTGTGCTGTGTCCCGGGCGGTACGATGGTGGTCACGTAGGTGGGTTACCCGGATGTACCGATCTTGGGCAGGTGTGGTGACTCTAGGTCTTCCTGATCTTGGACGGTCATTTGTCAGATTTGTTTGACGAAATCGATCCCACAACCGAGTTATTGTGCTGGGATGAACGTTGAAGATCCTTGCAACCTCACTCTTTGATTCGCCAGCTCGCAATCGTCCAATTGCCTGATTTCGGTCGGCAGCGTTGAGACGTCCCATTTTCGTGTACAGTACTTGCAAAGATATTGGATAAAATTGTGAGATTCGTTTGGGTCTTTTATAGTCACATGCTGTACTCATGTTTTGCACGTGACAAACAATCATTGTGCCTGAACTTTGTGCTGCACGACCTCAACGCACATCATAACAATCCTAATTGATAAAACCGTTCAAAATCAATTTTGATTGCGTTTGGTCAAGGATGATCTTCTGAAACATTCCAGTAACAATGTGCAACCCTACAAAACTGTTTGAGTTAACATATGTGTACAAAATTGTAAGTATCATTTTTGAATTTCATTTGGCGTTTCTTTTTTTTTGAAGAGTGTATCTATGTAAGCAACTGGTAATTAGAACAGGGACAATGTACCTGTTATGCCGTGAAGACACTAGTTATACTTATAATACGGGCCAAACAGATTTTAGATTGCCCATCCAAGAGCTGACAAAAAAGAGTTATATCAGCACGCCCCAATAAATTCAGCACCACTGTTTGTTCTCAAGTGCTTAGCACCACTAGTAACTTTTGCATTTCAGCACAGTTATTTAAACCACCACAGGCGTTATCATAAATCGTTTCCAAATGCTCCGGATCACCACCGTTATTTCATCTTTCCAGGATATTCCTGTACCTCGGACCCTCGACAAAGATAAAGATCCTGACTCCGAAGACAAAAATATCGAGGTTTTTCTACCGGACAAACCCTTCAAATTGGCCCAACCTCTTGAGTCTCTTTGGACTCTTGTTTCTCAACTGTAAGAAAAACAAGTGGTCTCCAGTCACAAGAGCTTACTCTACAGTCGATTTAATTTTCCTGTGGGTTTGTGTCTTCCAGTTGTTCTTTGCCTACAAATATGAGCAGTTCGGAGTAGTTTTATTCCTCAAGATATCACACATCTGTGGTACATACATTGCTGTGTGAACGCCACGGTGAGTTTCAAGGCGTGTAACTCTGAGGACCGCTTTGTGGAGTTTCTACTGAAGTGGCCGCGGCTTGTGAAGACAAATCGCGGAAGTTCTCCCGACGACCCTGGTCTTTGTCATGGGAGGCTTCCTGAGACGAAGATTCATTTTGTGCTTGATATAAGCCTGGACGGGCACGGCATTCACCATAGTTTATGGTAGTTATTTTATTATCAAAACCTGGCAGTATAGATAGTAAGCTTGCTGAAACAAAAATATCTAAAAAAATCCTCCTCTGGGAATTTCTGCAGAGTTTCAGCAGATTAAAAATCAGAAAGAGATTAAATTGTCCTTTTCTTCCACAAACATGCAAGACTATAATAAACCGTTAAGTACTGGTAAACCGAAAACTGCATACCACGAATGTGGAATGGACCTGATGACGTTTATTATAAGTTTCTGAATCATTTACCACCCTAGCCAGTTGAAACTCTCTTAGTCCTACTTAATAATATTTGCATAACTGGTAATTTCCCATCCTCGTGGAGGGAGGGGTTTATTATCCCGGTTCCAAAACCGGGTAAAGATCATACTTTTTAGCCAACAATTTACTATATAATATATAATGTGGTTTTCGTCAAACTAGATCTACTATGGATCAACTTGTTCGATTTGAAACGTGATGGTTTTATAAATATATATTTTTTGCCTTGGAAAGGCCTACGACACCACATATGGTATTTAAAAAGATCTGTCAGATGTGGGGCTTAAAGATAGTTTACCATTATTTATATCTGAATTTTTATCTGATCGTCATTTTAAATTACGGCCGGGGACCACTCATTCTGGCTCGTATGAGCAGGAAATTGATGGGGACTTACCGTGTATGCACCACATCGCTGTAGCATAGCCACGTTCACGTCATATTGTTGGTACATGATTTGTTAAACAGACCCGACTCTCCTCATTGTAAGACTAGAAACTCTGCCTGAATCAGACAATAGCCATAAATGATGGTGCTTGTGTTGAGTAAATTGCGTGTGTAATTTAGTGCATTCTTGTGGTGTTCAGGATCGTTCCATTCTTCACAGACATTTCTGTTCAAATTCGACACACTTTGGTGGTTGTGTCATTTTAACAGTCATCACCGACTTTTGTGTTGACATTCTGGAGACTATATAGTTGACATATTTCATCAAATACTGTATCGTTCTATAAAGTTGTAACAGCCTGCGAACCAAATCAGTAACAGAGCAGTTTACTGACGGTTCAGAAGGACTGTTAATGAATACATGTTCTGGTGAACTAAAAGGAACAGTGGTAGCGATGTTAATTGTGTAACCCGATACGATTTGAACCTTATCTCGTACCGAGTGAAATCCGAGAATTTCCGAGAATGATCCAGGCCAGGCTAGGTAGGCTGTCACGTTGCGCAACAGGCGCTAAGAAGAAACAAGACGAAGTTGTTAAAGCCTATTCTATCCCCCCCCCCCCACACACACAGAATTAAGAAAAAGTGGAATAACGGTATTTTCCATTTTGTCGTTGTCTTTTCCTACCTGTACAGGGATCATGAAATTTTAGACTAGTCAAAGGGAAATTGAGCCCCTGCAAGTGACATAGTTATTTCAGAGCTACGTACATGACGTATGGATGATGTAGTGTCTGATTGTTTGACGTAGGAAAGTAAAAGTTTTGGAATAACAAAAGTGATATCTATAAGCTACGTAAAATAGCACTTTTCTCACCGAAGGACACTCTGATACTTTACCTATATATGAATCTATATATTGTTCCTATATATAAAAAACAAATCTAACACGTAAACAAGTTTAAATTCTGTTAGTTACAGAAATGAACAGAAAGGCGGTATATTATTTGGGGAGTTAAACGTATCAGCTGGTATGTTCCGTAACACACTCGATGTTGTTTGAAAGAACATCTCTGTTTAGTATGTATATTTGACTACTGCCTGCCACTGACAGCGAGATAAATTTGCCATTGTGAATACGAACGAGATCAATCGCGCTAGCAGCAATCAGTAATCAGCAATCAACGAAACAGGCACATGGCTCCAAAATGATAGGTTTATTTACAGGAATGTTTTCAATATAACTGTAAACTCCATTAGGCTGATGGTTAATCGAAGCATGCGAGCATGCAGTCTGCTGAGCAAACAATCGACAAAATTCAATAGCCATTGTTCACAATAATATGCATAGGGCTTTAAAGAAGTCTTTAAAAGGCTTTAAAGTAAAGGATGGTTAGTTTGAATGCTTGACATGTGCATATCAGCCGATTGGAAAATTGGAGGGAAAGTCTCTATTGTCCACACACCGCAATATTCCTCTCTATTCTATAGATACTATGAAAACCAACAGAAAATGTCACTTACCCGAGGCTCCTAGTGTCTATGGCGCTGTTATGCTTAATGGAGACAAACAAAACAGATTTGATGTAAGTATACAAATGCATTAGTAATAGGGTTACAAACAAGAGATCACTTCTCCCACTTAAATCAATGTTACGAACTAGTAATGGGTTTTTATTTGACACTGGACTGAACAGATTTTAGATTGTTTCTCAGTCCGGCCGAAAGCTGACAAATCAAAAGAGCTTTGTCATCATGTTGGTAATTTTACCACCATTCATTCCTCAACTGCTGTGTAATCAGATCAACCTTTGGTTAGATGTCTGAGGAGCCTTTACGCCCTATAAAGCTGAATGACTTTGCATTTTATCTCCAAACGTTCCGGGTAATCTTTCGATAGATGTTTGGTGACTTTGCACTTCTACGCTTTTATTCAAACCATCATTGCAGTCGTTTAACGGCTCGCACCATCAGAAGTGATTTCCATATACGTCGGATCACCACCGTTATGCCAGTTTCCCACATAACGCCTCTACCCCGGAGCCTGGACAAAGACAAGAATTCTGACCGCCAAGGCAAAATCGAGACATGTATGGAAGACAAACCCTTCAAATTGGCCCGACCTCTTGTTGTCTCTATGAGTCTCTTTGGACTCTTGTTTCTCAACTGTAAGAAAAACAAGTGGTCTCCAGTCACAAGAGCTTACGCCATAGTCGTGTTAATTCTACTGTGGGCTGGCGTCTTCCAGCTGTTCTTTGCCTACAAAGATGGGCATTTCGGAGTAGCTTCGTTCTTCAAGATTGTCACACATCTGTGGTACATACAGGGTTGTGTGAACGCCACAGTAACTTTCAAGGCGTGTAACTCCGAGAACCGCTTTGTGGCGTTTCTCCTGAAGTGGTCGCGGCTTGTGAAAACAAATCGCGGGAGTTTTCCCGACGATCCTGGTCTTTGTCCATTAAAATATGGTCGCTTTATGAGACGAAGATTTATTTTGTACTTGATATTAGCGTGGATTGGTGTGGCAATGAACAGCGTTTGCATTGGTTATTTCCTCTTCAAAACTCCGATGTCAGATTTTATTTTAGCACCCATATCGCCAAACGATAATTTTGTAATTCCTCTGAAAGCGATATGTTTTGTTACCCAGATATACAGAACGGCAGCTTGGATCTTGCCCGCTTTTCTTTTTCTGCTCATGTCGGCAGTAATTTACAAAGAATTTGAAATTTTCCATGGTGACCTAAAACGGGCAATCTCCCCAGATGGCGACATCGCAGATATAGAATGGTTTAGAAGACGTCACCAAGATATCTGCCAAATGGTGGGGACTGCTGATGACGTGTTGAGCGCGTTCAACGCCGGTGGTATTATATTTCCCACTTGTGAGGGCATGCTGTTGTTGTACAGTGCAGTGTGGACTGAGGCTGTGAAGTCAGAACCAGTGGTGTTAATCGCTCATTGTTTCTGGATTTTTGGTGCCGTTGCTTATTTACTGTTGATAGGATATGGAGGAGGCTACCTAAATCACAAGGTAAGTTACCTTTCCGTTCTGCTAGAAATGTCTTCTGAAAACTCATTAGTTAAGCTGCTAATTTACAAATATAACATACATAGCTTCTGTAGGCAGTGTATTACATACCGACATTTTGTGGCAATAAAACTGTCGCTTTTTGGTGTGATACAAGTGACTTAACTGAGGAAGCGATTGGCTATATATAAAGCAAAGGTGAATTCAGGTTTTCTGCTGGAAAAGATGTAGACGAATTGTGCAGACTTCTCCCGAGTATACTGGATAATTAGCAAAGATATAAGAGATAAGATCATCTTTATAAAAAAAAATACTCGGTCAATTTTGTACTTGGATTGTACTTTCCGATTCGTGCCATCTGCACACTATACACGGTAAATTCGGAAGGATTGTGTGATATCTGAAGTACGATTCAGCGAAATTTTGTAATCTGAAGAGTGCTCTAGGTGACTTGTTTATCGCACACCAGTGGTTTCTGCTTTCGTGAGTTTCGCAAATACCTGTATCACCCTCATGGAGAATCGATAATTGTATAATACGAGCAAGGTAAGAATAAATCGACGTAATAAATCGACGTATCTGTAAATCTCTAGGTATTTCAAACAGTTAATTAACCTTTGGTTTCTAGGCACACGCACCCCTGAAGACGATCCATAACGTCAGGGTAAAGGAGACATCTCCCGAGTTTTCTCTTCAGGTAAGAAATACACACGGTTTAATAGGACCTTGGCCAGGCCACCCCAAACGAATACGCCGACTTCTCATTTGCATGTACCCTGAGCACAGGTAAATATTACCTGACCCAAAATCATTCCTAGGATGGCCCATGTATAGGTTTGTGCGTGGTGAGGGCAGTTGTAAAGAGTAGGTTTGTGCTTTTGTTGTAAGTGAATGAGTGCTTGGGGTTTAACGTCGTACTGTGGTTTTGTTAATCAGTGAGCCCGTTTTCAGATCATGCTGATTGTGAATAGCTAGTTCTTCAATGAAATAACGTCAGTTTACAACGTGATGTTAGCCTCAACTTTCAAATTTCAGAAAAGGAAAAAACCTCAGAGAAAATAAATCAGTTAAAGTGAACATAAAGTTTGCCACTACATATAGATAGAAATAACGGTATAGCTCACAGTTATTACAAAAAAATATGGAAAAATGCTATAAAATTTTGAAAGCGGAGAAGATGAAGTATTCGGGATATGACAAGGACGGACAATTCACTCCGAGTAGCCACGTTGTAGAAGCCGTTATAAGGATGACAAATCACTAGCGCTGAAAGCGTGACGTGATAACTGGCTGGCACGTCAAAAAATCTGTTGGTTCAAGATTGCAAGTGTGGTTTCTTATAGTGGACAGACAGATATCGATGCAATAAATTGGATTTTGCGGTTAGCTTAAGTTTTAATAGGATATATTTTGATCCACACGTTGATGAGCAAGTAACTGAGAACGACTTCCCGTGTCACAATGCGTACATGTTGGGCAGGATACTGCAGTAACTTTTCAGGGTGAGCTGGCAAGAAAACCACGTTGGGAGAGTCATTGCTTGAAGAAAAATTTTGTGACTTTGCATTAGTTTTACCTAATAAAGTCAGATTTTATTACGAAAATATCTTCCCAAAATCTGAATGAAAGGGTCTGTTATCAATTATAAAGTCCTGCTATGTTCGTTAAATTCCCTGAAGTCGGTACAGCCAGCCAGACCATATGCTTACCCCCATGCAGGATGCGACCGAGCAGTTGGCTAAAACACGACGCTTGTGACCACTAACATCGCCGAGCGCCAGACTAAAAGAAACATTGGTCCTGTGAACACCCGACACAGCTGGCACTCTTTGGTTGGGTATCAGCCCGTTTTTGTTTGTATTTTCTCATTGTCACATGGTTTTTACCGATGGTACGGGAGAGCGCCTAGGTTTTGTGACGTCACCCGGTTAACTCCAGGTACAGCAATTCCGCTTATCAAAATGGCCCCTACAGTATATATGAAGAATTGGTGAATATGGTTTAGCAAATGATTCAAATTTTAGGCCTAATAAACTGGATTATATTCATGTATGCGATCATTATATTTTACGTCATAATTTTTATTTGTTAATTTATTTTGTTAAGATTGTACATGGTATGATTGCACCAGGATCTGAAACAGTTTGCATCTGATCGCAGGTGATAGTGTTGATAGTGTTTCTCAGAGGTTATGCTATGTCAGATCTTAAGTGGCAATGCTGCGTCTGATTGTAAGTGGCAGTGTAGCGCTACAAGTTGTAATGTTTCGTGAGTGGTGTTTCGTGAGATTTTAAGTGGTAACGTTTGATCCTTTTTTTAAGTTATAATGTCGGTTTAGAGCTTTCAATCCTACCCCTTGGAAGTTTGGACAGACACTTAGATTTTAAGTTATGGTTACAACAAACAATAACTGAATTTCGATTTGACGTTAATTTCCACTTCTAGATGAACATGTTCCTGAACAAACTAAGCGGAGATTCTATCGGGCTGACAGCTTTGGACATGTTTGTGATTGACAAGCCAACAATTTTGACGGTAAGTTTTAAAAAAATTTCTGTTATTCAAATTGTGTTCGCAGCTTGTCTGTGTCTTAGTTGTCATCTTGTTTCTAACCAGTCACATTCCTTATTTTCAATAATCCGGACGACAGCGAGACGGCTGATTGCCTGTTTTGAGTATGTGTCCCCGACCCGTTTTACTTACCCAGAAGATTATAGAGTTCCGATCCATCAGCAATGACCCATTTTCCCTCTCA
Organism: Liolophura sinensis; assembly: GCF_032854445.1. Taxonomy (NCBI): domain Eukaryota; kingdom Metazoa; phylum Mollusca; class Polyplacophora; order Chitonida; family Chitonidae; genus Liolophura; species Liolophura sinensis. Next base: position 3,511,169 of record NC_088299.1, read on the forward strand.
ATAAATGCCCCTATAAACCTCCAAAATCTTTAATCTGATCCTGTAAAGCGTGTGACTTACGTTTATGTTGAATTGTTATCATAATCTACAGCGACATATTAGATTGTAGTGATATTTGCAGCTATTGTTACTATACAGTTTAAACAGGCTGACCTGATTAACTCAACTGAGAACAGTTATTTTTCAGAGTGAAACCAGTGCTTTTTCCCCTTTATTTGAGAACCTACAGCTATAGAAAATTATACAGCATGTTCAGACGAAGACAAAGTTTATGAACGAAATTACATTCCTTTAATTCTTCGGGTGTTCCAATACATATTTTAAAAAACTTGCACTCAGTTGTAATTTTTAAGAATAATATATAGAATATAGAACTTTTTTACAAAAATAAATTTCATATATTTTAGCGACATATAATATATTTTGGCCTGCAAGTGTTACAGATGTCAATTGATGTTAGTGAAGTCACTTGCTTTAATTTTTCTGTTGGACAAACTGAGAGGGTTGATCGTGTACTGTATAGTCCTAAACATGTACTAGCTGTGTATAATACTTAAGTGTTCTTTTTCTATTGGCCAGATTGCCGGCGCCTTCGTCACATACTTCATCGTCCTCATACAGTTCCAGCAGCCCATCAGATCTGTGGAGACGCCCCTGTGCAACTGTAGCCAATCTCTTATGAACGCTACTATATAATTCCATAATATATGTCTCTAGATATTCTTGATTACGGTGTAAACATCAATCAGATAAATCAAATAAATAAGCCTTTAGATCAGTAATGAACATTGCGTTAAGTTTCCTTAAAATAAACAGGCTAATAAACGTTATTGTACAACAGATTGACTGATACGAACTTAAGACGATATTTTGGGGATTATCCTGAGACGTTTTTGTCGCTGTGTACTGATCCCTTCTGAAAAGCCTATAAAATTTTATGTCACGATAGGAGGCAAGGTACCGCACATTTGTAGGGCTTATAATGCAAGTATGGGTGTATTTAATTGGCCCATTGGGAAAATATTGTTAACATCATGTACAGTACCGTATGTTTCTTAATGTACTATGTATTAACAAAATACTTCGAAAGCGAGAGCTTCTCTCTTTCTATCACACTGGTACTTTCTTAATATGAAATAGATCTAAATGGAAAAGATGGTTTAATTTGTGATTTAAAGGAAAAGAGAAACGAAATTTTGAATGGGTTTCAATCGATTGGAGATCTTTTTTTCTGAATGTAAGCCCCACGCCCACTTAAATCTGTTTTAATATAAGCAGTAGGCAGTTCACAACAACATGACACTACTGTCAGCACAAACTTCTGGCGAAAAGACAGAGTTGTGATCTAGCTATATGCCAATTTATATATGCGTCCCTCGTATCAAAGATTTTCTTGTACTTACAAGTACGTCCATCATGGGCTGTATACTTTGTACTGTGTGTTGATTGGTGAGTTGTATAAATTCACATCTTACTCACAACGGACTTGATCTGTACATACAGCCTACAGTCCTGTACAGTGTGATGTTTCATGACAGCTGATTGCTTTGCTGACGGAAGCCTTATACGGTTTACGTTGCCCAATATATACTTACCACACAGATGTTTATGTCGCTAAAGTTTAACGGTAGGCACTCATGGTATCAGTAATTCTGACAAACGTTATTTGAATGAAATATGGCCAATTCATCTTCAAACAAATCGCACTGTAACTGACTGCATTTGAAGTATGCATTCACAAGCTTGAGTCATATGATAACAGAACGTGAACTCTCGTTATATCCTTACAAGGATCTGTATGGCATCTGGTGGATAATCGAGTTCATTTCAAATAATTGGAACACCTTTCGACCAGTGAAATGACACAGCGAGGTTGATGTTCGGACCAGAGAGAGTGTCCCTCTTAATAGCACTAGGGAGGTATTACATCACATGATTAAACAATCGATTTAAAAACAACATATGATGAAAAACTTCGAGATTTCATTAGATATATTATAAAAGACTCCAGCACAGAAAGTCAAACTGAGGCAAAGACGACAATGTGATGGTTGGCAATTGGTCAAACGTAACCGTTTGAAAATCTGGCCTCTTGTCAACTTACTGCAGTTATAGTTTTGTTCCAATTTTTCATGTAAATGCTTAAACGGTAAAAACCGACGCGTCCATTTTCACAATGGCTTTCTGTAAGATTAGGTGAAAAAGTGTACAGGAATGTTAATTGTATGCTATTAAATCCCGTAGCCGATTTTTCGAATTTACAGCACAAACATGATGAAAAACGGTTCTGACTGTTATCGATTGCGAATGTCGGCTTTTATATTTTGATTGGTCAGACTTTTTAGGAAACACATTGCCTGGATATCGAATAAAATTCTCCTGTTTTTGTGTCACAGAAACTTTTTTACGTCACAAATTGAAGCATTGTTTACATTTCTGAGCGCCGAAAACCATAACTCCATCGGGTCCATTACAATCAATATTCACGTGTGCATTAAAGCTATTTTCGATGTCATTCATACAAAGAGAAATCTATCTGTGACAATCTGAGTACACCAGAGTCCATTAACCCTGGGGTTAGCTTACTTAAGCTGTTAGCGTTTCCGGAACGATTCCATATTTGGTTGCTGATTAGCGATGGTAAACCGTAATGGACTGTTGATTAATTGCTACCTGCAAATTGAAATCGTGTCATTTAACACAGAGTGTATGGCAATGATTGAGCACAGAAAAAATTTTGCCGTGGAGAGTGCTGTGTAAACCACCGGTTAAACACCATGACTGAAATGACTGGAAGCAACGAACGGACGAGACGTTAGTTAAACATTCAACCAATCCTTACATGTCGGAAATGCAAAGTCACGTTGATAGTTTGGGTTTCAACTTTTCCAAGATATTTCTTTGCTTTCAACCAGTCTTGTTTCGCAGTTCGTGTATCACGATTTGCCAGTTGGCGGCCACGGGATCCAAAATTGTCATCGACTCATAGAAATAGACAGGTAGCAATATTCACTCGAAGGCACACATCTGGCAATCTCAAATGCCACGGATTATACCCCTGATGTCGTCGTCTACCGTAATGAAATCTTACCCAAACCAAGACTGTGAAAATGGCCAGAAACCGGCAGCGAAAATCGACGCCTGTCTGAAGGACAAACCGTTCCAACTGTCCAGACCTCTTGTGGTCTCCATGAGCCTTTTTGGTCTCCTATTTCTGAACTGTAAGAACCGTAAGTGGTCCAGAATAACAAGAGTGTATTCTTTATTCGTCGTGCTCCTCTTCTGGGTCAGTTTTATTCAGCTGTTCTTCGCGTATAGAGATGAACATTTCGGAGCAGAATCGTTCTTCAAAGTGGTTGTACATCTGTGGTATCTACACAACTGTGTGAATGCCCTTGTCACGTACAAAGCCTGCAACAACGAGAATCGCTTTGTTGAGTTTCTTCTCAGATGGTCCAGGCTCCTCAAGACAAATCGCGGGATTTCTCCACACGATACGAGCTTCAGCATTTCAAACTATGAACGCAGAGTTAAAAGAAGATTCATCTTATTTTTGACAATTGGCTGGATTCTTATGTTTGTGAATATCGGGTATAATGGTTATTTTCTCTTTAATACTAATCATATGGAGTTTGCCATCGCACCTGTGTCATCCGGTCACTCCTTTGTCGTACCCATGAGAGTAATATCAGCCGTTGTTCAAGTGTACATGTCCGCAGCTTGGGTATTCACGTTGTTAATGTTTATGATGATGTCAGGCGTCATTTACCGCGAGTTCCAAACATTCAATGATGACTTCTGTCAGGCAATCTCCCCGGAGGGAGACATCGCTGAATTGGAATGGTTTAGACGACGTCATGAAGATATCTGCCAAATGGTGGATAGTGCAGATGATGTTTTGAGTGCCTTCAACGCCGCTGGAATTTTTTTCCCCACTTGTGTGGCAATGTTGTTGTTATATAACATCGTAACCAGCCCAAAGATAACAGCTGACCCATCGCTTATAGTGGCTTACTCTTTCTGGTTAGGAGTTTCATGTTTTTATTTGGTGTTGATTTCATACGGAGGAGGCTACCTTAATCACATGGTAAGTTTTGTATATCTTTAATGTATCCTTGTTTAAGTACATGTAGTACATTTGAGCTTAATTTATACTTAATGGCTTTGTGCCACAAAAAATCCTGGCCAAGATTATTGGCCTTACGCGTGAAACAAACCTGACCCATGTCAGGGAACCGTTCGGATCGGCGTTCGGTGCAGTGTCTGAGCTGTAACTTTCTTCTTTAATTCTTTATGTGAATAGGAAGCGGTCATCTGTCAGCGAATCTTTTCTATTGAGATCGATACCTCATTCGATGTGTTTGCTCATTCCAGCATTATAAAATATAATTAAGGACACAGAGTAACTGCAGAGCACTGACGACAGTGTAATAACTTTCAAGTGATCACACATAGGTGGGGAAACACAGCCTCTTGTCAATTTACTTGTACCTTAGTTAGGGTTTTATTCCAACTTTTGCTTGAGCAGAATTAGGTAAGACAATATGCAATGATGTTAATTACAATTTAGTAGACCCGTCATTGGTCTAGAATTACTCACAATGCTGTGTTGTCATTACATCTAACATACAATAACATTAAAAGAATGTTTTAAGAAAGAATTCCGTTTGTATGGCTTATCAAAATGTTGCTGTCGATCACTCATCAGTCACCAAAATGGCATGGGACTTGAACTCGCTTGATTAGAATCAATATGTGTCACACATGTTTTAAGCTGCCGAGTGGCGCTTCGGTTCCCTCCAAATATAATATATACAAAACATTCGGTAGCAAAAACCAATAGAACACTTCACCGAAGCTCAATTTGTTGGTTAATTTCTGAGGTTCGTTTATTACTATATACGTACTTTGTCAACAAACATATTGCTAAAGAAATAAAACCGGTACCATGTTTCCCTTTGTCAGGCACATGCCCCTCTGAAGGCACTTCACAAAATCCAAGCTAAAGAGGCCACACCCGAGTTTTCACTTCAGGTAAGAGAAAGCCCCTGAACCGAAAAAGGTCCACAGTTCACTGTAATATTGCATTCTTCTGGATGGACAAGTTGTTGTCACTAGAACCTTTGTTCATTCTCGGAATTCGACTGTTATTATTTTGTGCTCTTTTGTGAACTGTATGCGTAATGTCAACATGAACTTTCTGAAAGTCGCAAGATGATCTCTCTTGCAACTTTTCCTATAATCGGGAGCCTTTATAGATTAATATCCAAATACGGATAATTTACAATTTTACAACTGAAAGTGTTCTTTTTGTCATACAGACGGCTTGAGAAGAGACCTTGGTCTTCCTTGCACAGATATGTGTCTTAAGAATTTGTACCGTCAGGACTATGTGTTGTCTCCTAGAAATCCAACAAAAGTGGACAGATTTCTGTCACAGCACTGGCAAAACTATTTGTTAGTGAAGTGTCGTTAATATACCGTCGTAAATTAAAAATATGGAGACTTAAAAATATTACATTTCAGTAATTTTGACATATTCGTACTCATATGAAAACAAAGTCTGCCAGTAGAAGTGAGGAATTTACCTAGATGTGTTGTTGGTAAATCATATCATCGAATTTCAACAATTTATTGATTCATCCAACGTCCTATGAATGCTAACTTTTACAAAGAGGCAAAACAAAGAAAGCAATGTTGATTTTGCGGTTAATGTAACGGTGATCTGTTTTAATGACACCGGAATTCTGTAAATTAAATATATGTAAGGAATCGTAGCATAGAGAGTAGAGAAATTCAAGGTGGATATAACTTTATTTGGCATCTGCTTTTGAGGTGCAGTTCTTCCGTTAGACATTTTCGACTTGCAGCAGTTAGTACGTGAGATTTTGTTTATTGAATGCTCATTCCAAGCTGACTTCTTCTTAAGTTGACGTAGATAGGATCGACAGCATTAGTACAACTAATTTACCCATGAATAAAATTAGCTTTGGGAACATTTTAGGAATTCTGTAAATTTATATCAGTATGACTAGAAGGAAATATTATATTATTGTAAGGAAGATTTTGTCGTTGTTATATCGTTTCTATAGAGATAATGTAGTACCAGAATACATAGATGTTGTTGTAGACGAATTTCCTTTCTCAAATAACTAAGTAATCCAACCTGTATCATATTGAATTGCCCTTCATAGATTTAAAGGCAAATCCCAGTGTTATGTGATGCCAGGCTACTATTAAATGAACTATTTTCCCAAGATTGTTTAAAATTTAAAAAAATGAATATGTTAAAATGTCTCTTCCGCAGATGACAATGTTTTTAAACAAACTGACAGGAGAGGCCATTGGGCTGACAGCCTTGGACATGTTTGTGATTGACAAACCAACAATTCTGACGGTAAGTTGGTTGAAGTATCATAAGTAGGTAAAGAAAGTTTCTCCCGTTTACAGCTAGAAGAGCGTTTTTTCTTTCTGGTTGGTGGTTACTGGCAACTCAGTAGTTCTCAAGAAGCCAAGATTATGCTACAAGCATTCTGACTTTAATCTGGTATAGTTTCAAATGAAGGCGAGGTTACGCTACAACCACATTGAGTTTATTTACATCGGGCTGAAGACTCAATTACACACAATAGAGCCATTTTCTGTTATCGGATATCACTGGTAAGAGATCCAATTCTGTGATTGATTGAGGTTAACGTCATGCTCAAGAAGTTTTCAAATTTTTGACGACGGCTAGGCTTAGAAATGACCAAAACGGCAATTAACGTTGTAAAGCCCCGACCTTTTCCAGGTTCCTGACAAACCACAGGACAAACTGGCACCAAAAACAGCCAGAGTTGTGTCGGAATACGCCATCTCATCGTTGAAGGGCTTGAAAGTTACAACGGGCTAGCGAACCAACACTTTGACTACCTGAGTCATCGATGCATTATGATTAATTCGATTTTGACAACAAGCTTTAGAACATAAGGTTCTAAGGGCCTTATATTCATCGTGATTTATGAATAACATAACTACATGGAATATGGTACACGATTTGGATACTTCATTTGTTTGCCAAGAACATTCCTTTCGCCTTTATCGCTGAAAACTGTCCAGTGCGCCTAACTTTTGTGCATTATATACTTGTTTTGCTCTTCGGTGGTTTGTGTTAAAGGCAGATTTGGGAATGAGTCTTGAGGCTGATAACCTGGTTTCTGTTAACGACTGGTACACGAATGTCTGTTTCTACGCAGGCATTTACAAAAAGAGAATGATAACCAGGAGAGAGATGGAAAGTCCGACCAGTCCACGCTGACTGATTTTTATGTTTCTATTCCACAGATTGCCGGAGCCTTCATCACGTATTTCATCGTCCTCATACAGTTCCAGCAGCCGTCGAGTGCTTCTGCTTCCACCGTTTGTAACTGCACGGGATTGTAAGGACGAGACAATACTACACCTCACTGAATACCTGTTGAAGAAATTCAGTTAGAGATTTTATTGTGAACCGAAAACAGGGTACTTTAGAATCCGTTAGATCGTGTCACGTCACGTCTGGACTAAATTAGAAGCAGTGACAAAGCTCTTAGTTAATCTGATTGGTTGAAATGGTTTATATGGTCGCCTGACCTGCAAAATGGAGACCCAGATGAAGCTGGCTAGATTCACAGATTCCCTCTATGCATGGTCAGGTTGCAGGCTAATGTGACCATTTGCTGTAATTAGGAAATTACTGGTATCTCGTGAAAACGGCATTTTAGTGTCTGGAGGATGAATTATGCCTATGGCACTCATGTGATCACTGCTCCTGATTCCGCTTCAGCCATGGTGCTACTAAGTGTGTAGTTTTATTCCTGATGCTGTATTTTTTGTATTTTTCAACGCTGAGCCAAATCAATCGTAAAAGAAACGGTGTATGTCCTTATGTAATGTCAAATATACAACACCTATTTCCGTCCTAAAGAAGAGCGATTAAGTGATAATCGATTAAACTAAACATTATGCCAAGTTTTAATCAAAGTTACGAGATTTTTCCTCCCAAACAGTTTAGTTTATTTAAGCGTCAATCGTAACCACAAATCCATTAACAGGTCGGACCGATGCATTGTCCTCATACATGATATAAGGACGACCATGTTTAACGGTTCTTTACAACAGGCACAATTTGTAATAACACCTTTATGCTAGCGTCAGCGGAAATGCCGCTAGCTCCGGAAACAAACCGGAACCTGGACAAAATTAATGATCCGGTCTGCCAGTACAAAATCGAGGCTTGACTGGAAGGGAAACCGTTTCAGCTGGCATAACCTCTGGTGGTCTCCATGATTCATTGTGCAACCAATGGAACAAGTCGTTGCATTAATTGGACTTTGAAAACATGTTAGTTCGTGTCTCATTTGTTGAGTTCAGATGTGAGGCTTTATTGACGCAGAGTCGTGCGTGTTACGATCAAGGGGAGATGACTCTTAAGGTACTGCCACCAGACAGGCTTCTGTGTGCGATGAATACTTCCAGAGAATTGAATCCTTTCAAGAGAGATGATATCCTTTTGGACAGTGAAATTGTTCTTTAAATCTACTCCGATTCCGAATTGTGGAAAGATTACACTTTCCGTCCAAGAAGTTACCTATCAGACATGGCTGCTGAAAATTATTTGATTGATGATAACAATCAAAATTATTAAAAAATGAGAATTCCAGATTAGAACTATTATTTTAGCGCCTATCAATGTTCATTTTGAAGCCTTAAAACTTGACTAGTTTTGTACTATTAGGTAAACCGGAAACGAAATACAAGACATTTTCCATTTGTGGTACATGAAAAACCGCAAGCAAAATCGTCACCAATCAGAATTTTTAATTTGAACCAATTTTTAAAGGCCTCGCAAAGCATCAGTAATACATTGCAAGTTGTGTATTAATGATTTAAGCGATCATTGAAAATGTTGGAAATACTTGATTTACGGTAAACTGAAGTTGACTGGCAAAATTATTTTACGGATGAGGTCGAAATTGAATAGTGTTGTTAGTCCTATCTATATACATTTACGGAACAGTTTGGTTTCCCAGTTTGGAGTACTCTTTTTTTAGAAGGATTTCAATGATTTTCTTCTACTTAATTGTCTTGGTACCATTCCAAATGTTAAACGTAGTGTGGATGTAACCATCAGGTGGGAATGTTTGAAACCCAAAGCGTATTGTGCTTGTCAATGAATGGCAGTGACTGTAATTCGCAGCCAAGTATGAAAGTTTGCAATTGTTAGTATCTGCACTCCGCAGCCAAGTATGGCTGTTAGCAATCGCTAATGTCTGCAATTCGCATCCAAGTATGACTGTTTGCAATTGTTAGTGTCTGCAATCCGCAGCAGATTATGCCTGTTAGCAATCGCTAATGTCTGCAATTCGCAGCCAACTATGACTGTTTACAATTGTTAGTGTCTGCAATCCGCAGCCAAGTATGGCTGTTATCAGACGCTAATATCTGCAATTCGCATCCAAGTATGGCTGTTAGCAATCGCTAATGTCTGCAATTTGCATCCAAGTATGACTGTTTGCAATTGTTAGTGTCTGCAATCCGCAGCCAAGTATGACTGTTAGCAATCGCTAATGTCTGCAATTCGCAGCCAAGTATGACTGTTAGCAATTGTTAGTGTCTGCAATCTGCAGCCAAGTATGGCTGTTAGAAATTGTTAGTGATTTTTCGGAAATACAGTTATGATAGCGCTTGCATCACATTGGACAGTAAATTCAATGTCTCTTATTGGCGAAAGTTTTTTAAATTAATTTGATTGATTGTCGGTTTACACTATACTCAAGAATAGTTCGCTTACACGACAGACACATGCTGTGTTTAGCCTGTGTTGATTTTTCTCCAGTCTGTCTTCACTTAGGCTACATTTACATTCCTCCAAGTAAGCCTGACTGCGGTCATTCAAGTGATATATTCCTAATTGTCACCACAAATAATCATTTTCTTGCTGCTGTAATGCTGCCTGCTTTGAGCATGGCGCAAAACACCAGTCAATCAATCAAGCAAGCAAAGATCAGCTGAAATTAATAAACAGATCCTTAACATTGATCAGTTTATCTACACACCACTGTGATGCCTGAGGTAGACAATCCACATCATGAGCAGGAATCCTGTAGAAAACTTGAAAACTGGCTACCTTCTCAGGTGCAGAACATGAAAGGCGAAGTTTTGGCCTTCCAACCTGAGTATACAATGACTGAATACAGACCCTGCCGTTTATTTACATGTACCTTCAATTTGCTCCATGCTACAATGTAGTTTCAATTTGCATTTGCAGAATAAATAATTTGCATGCATGCCCAGATTTTGGTAACTGAGATTTATGTTTGATGCTTCAAATTTCCTTTTCATATTTTTTACAGGTGGGAACCTCACAGAATTGTGTGTATTTGAATGCAGGGTCATTGATGTTAAACATCTCAGATGCAGAGATTGACACATCAGCAGAAGCACTATCAAAGAAGAGAAAGTAGTTCACACGTAGACAATTTGATCAATGCATCTAATTTTGTTTTATCAGTCTGCGTTAGTTATCTCCCCTGAAAGAATTTCTCATTATTATGCGCTAATTTCTAAATACATATAGATGTATTACCTACATGTTGATATTGTCCCACTGATGTTTTCAGGATTAAGTGTAAAATACATTTGGAATGGTTTAAAAGTGGATAGACTGTTAAGCTTGTATGATGTTACTGGAAATGTCATCCAGGATATAGGTGAATTGCAGGATCAAACCTAGTAACCATGGCTTGAAAAGTGAAATACTCTTAAATCGTTGAACATCTCGGAATTTTTTGGTGCATGGAAAATGCTTTGTTACCAGGCAGTTCATTTAAGAAGAAAGTCAGCAAGCTGTTAAATCTGAGACTATTATACAGCTTGTACTAAAAATGTTGTCAGAATGTGAAGTTAAATTGATATTCAAATTGGTGATGCAATTTCGGGACTTGCATGGGTTTCATTTGTGAAAACTGACTTCCGCCTGTGTTATCTTACCGCAGTAACTGCCAACAATCATAGTGCTGCTGTTGACAAATTTTCTCGTTTTGAGATATATTGAACTATATTAAAAATAAATAATAGGCAACGAGAGTGGGAATATTTCACTTTTGTTCATGGTCTGCTTTGAAATAAGCATTGAAATAACCAATTTTGAAAATCATAGAATGTCTGTGTATTCTCTTTGAATTCTTATCAAGAGAACAAATATTTCTATAGTGCTTAAACATTTAGCGTTTTGTTCTGGTATGCCTTTAAGTGATTTTCAACACCAGTATTGTAAGCGCATGTAAATGAATGGATCGGGATTTACTTTAATCTCCTTACGGCTAATCCTTTCTAGAAAATCTCGACTTAACATGCTGTGTTATTGATGCAGTGCTACATCGTAGATAGTATATACTGAGTGCATATATATGCACAATTTTGAGAGAAATGTTAACCGACCAAACTGAGATAGATGTAGAATCATTTGTTTCGTCTTTTTTATTTTTTTTTTAAAATGAATATTGTAATATAAAGAAAATGGCTGCCTTGAATATGTTAACCAAGAACAAACTGTGTGTGTCTTTAGGGATTTTGTCATTCTTCGAACATACACAACTGTTCCTATTCTAATGGATGCTGATCTTGTGGATTGTGTCATTGAATAAATCCATCTTGACTTATTTCAACTTCACTTGTATATTGCATCGTCGTCGTCGTCCTCCTCCGTTTTTCGCCGGAAAGTCGGAAGTCCCAAGATCAAACCCGGGTCGGGTCATACATATACCAAAGACTTCAAAAATGGTATTTGTTGCTGCCTCGTTAGGCGCTCAGCGCTGAGAGGCCAGAGCAAGAAAACATGACTGGTTGGCCCAGTGTGTTGACTGGGAGGGCTGTCCTGTCTGGTGTCTTCAGCATACTTTAGCGGCGGCAGCACTTTGGCGGCATGGACTCACAAGAAGACACATTATATGTACACACAACTTTTTGACTCCCCGTCGTAATATGACTGAAACATTGCTGCGTAGGACGTAAAATGCAAAACATTGATTAATTCCTCCGTTTTCTATAGTTCCAACGTGGCGTCCCGGTTAGGTTTTCCATCCGGACATTTCTGAAACGTGTAGCAGATATAATGATGTGCGCACGTGTGTTTCTACCAGGAACAATTCTTTGATGACTCAATGCATCTTTATATTTTGGAAACAAGGGATTCACTCCTTTCGTACAAGGTAACCAGCCATCTGGGTTTGTTGATGAAATCGGACTGAGGCTTGGTGATGAAAATCGTGTCACGCAATCGTTAGGACAAGCGTAGTGTTGGTCCATTCTCATCTTTGAGATTCGATCCTTATTGCTTGAGGTTCGAGCGCTAATCCTGATATTCGACCGTTATTCCTTTCGATTTTAATCCCTAATCCCTAAGATTCCAACATTTTTGGCGACTGGAACATTAATAGTTGAAATTCGACAGATGCAGCTTTGAGTGATTGAATGATCTTACAGTGGTCTGTAGATTTCCTGCCTTCCTGCAGCATGACCGAACGTTTAAGCGTGATTTATGATTGGAAAGTTTAGTTCACCGGATGATTGTGAAATAGTCTACAGGGTCGAATTACAAAGATAACGAATCAAGCACGTGATTGGTCCCACTCCTTACATCGCATGCGTCGCCCTCTACCTTTCGCTTTACATCAATGTCACGGTAAAATAGCAACTTTTGTACAGAAATCTTGAACAACGCCGAAGTCACTGGGGTCACTGTGATGAAGCAGGAAGTGATGTTAAAAAGTACAAATAATCCTTCTCAACCCTTGTCTCTTTAATACTTTATACACAGACATTCTCTTTATCTAGAGTACGTATAGCAGGATTTTAACCAAAAACTGACACAGTTTTATCACTGTATGCTCTAATGGGATCAAAATATTGTGGAAAACAACGTTTAACAGGAAGTACGGTAAGCAACTCTACTGATCATTCGTGCAGAACACCAGCTGGTCTGGCAATAACATTTCCTTGGATATACATAGCTCAGTAACCGTGAGCTGACACTTGTCGTGTGGAGTTGATCAAAAATTCTCTGCAGTTAGCGAGACAGAGTTCCGGCGAATCGTCGTGTTCCTGAAACTGTATGAGGACGAAGAAATAAGTGACGAAAACTCCAGCAATCTGGTAAACAGAAAGAGGAAATCAACCATGAAGGGTTTGAATTACCTACCAGTATACCTACGTACGTGATCAAGTTGTTCTTCACGAAGGCACTGTGATAACGAAGATCATATCCAATGTTAAGAGGCCATGCCTGTGCTCTGTTTACCGTCATAATTGTTGATTTGTCAATCACAAACATGTCCAAGGCTGTCAGTCCGATAAACTCTCCTGTCAGCTTATTTATAAACACGGTCATCTGTAGAAAGAAAACCATTCTATAATCAAGTCGGCTTTTAAATGAATGTTCGGGTTTAACGTTGTACTTAATTTTCTGTCGGCTTCCTCTCCGGCCGTACGTGGGAAGATGTTGCAGTAACCTGCGGATGGTCGTGGCTTTCCCCCGGGCTGTGCCCAGTTTCCTCCCACCATAATGCTGGCCACCGTCGTATAAGTGAAATATTCTTGAAATATTCAAATAAATAAATAAATAAATAAAATTTGTTCTGTCATATGACGAATCGTTAGGTGTGTGTACATATACTGTGTCTTAATTCTTCTGGCAGGGCGAGTATCATGCCGAATTCACTAGACATGCAACCCCACCTAGTCGCATTATACAGACACGGGGCCAACTAGTCCTCTTTCCTTGCTCTAACCTCTCAGTAGGGGCCTACTGAGCGCCCAGCGAGGCAGGAACAAGTGCGATTTTTAAAAGTCTTTATCATTATCCTACCCGGATTTGATTCCGGGTCTTCCGACTTCGAAGAGGACGCTGTAATCATTAGAGCAGCGAAGAGGAAACTTTGGAGTAGTAAGTAGAGAGCGCTATATCGAGATGCGCAGGTTCAATACCCGGCATTGGGTAGCGACTTTATTCATTCTCTCGCTCTCACTAGCTGTTTCTTCGGTCTTGGTTACAACAATAAACCGTCAACGACTCGATCCCCCTTGATCTGTGAGCAGGGATATGGTTGTATCAGAAAACATGGACTGCTTTAATGTTTTTATTTATTTGATTATTGCTTTAACTCTACATTTTACAATTTTCCACTTATGCGATGGTGGTGAGTGAATTTATGGGTGGGAGGAAACCGGGGTAAAACCACCGACCCTTATCAAGTTACTGTCGAACTTTCAATACCAATATGCACACCTTATTGGCGGAAATATATTACCACCGCATGATCTACACATTGATATATATTAAATGTAGGTGTTGTTATAGAGAGTAAAACCAGACCAGCGACGACAGTGTGATAGCTGGCAAATGGTCACACGTAACCGGTGAAATACGGGACCTTGTCAATTTACCTCAGTCATGGCTTTTTTCTAACTCTTCATGTAAATGCATAAATAGTAGCAATTTACAAGTCCCCAAGCATCATGTGTTAAACAGAACTTGGTAAAAATATTGCAGTGAAGTTAATTGTAATTTATTAGACGTCACTGGTCTAGAATTGCTCAAAATGGTATGGTGTTATCACAGTTAAAATGCTGTCACATTAAAACAATCCAAAGGGACCAGGCCTCAGGGATGCTTTCATCATGTTATGTATGACTATTTAACGTTTTCATGTACTGTTAGTCTGCGGACCTTTGTGAAAGCATAACAGGCCCTGTTATATATGTACAGCGCGGACCTGGCCGAAAGCACCTTGTTCAATGCTCTGTTTATTTAACTGGATGTTCATTGGCTGTTAATTCTGTGTCTAAGAATAGTTGAATCCACCTGGCACGTATATAAGCCGTGTTTTCTGTGCAGAGGGGAGGTATTTTTGCTGCATCCACTGGGAGCCAGGAGAGTGTGAGACGCTCTCGTATCGAGTCCATTATTGTGATATGAGCTGGTGATGCAAGTTTCATTTGGGAGGACAGATTTTTATGCCGGCACCGTTTGTGTACCACAGTAGTATTGATGTCTGGTTTATGTGAATTTCTGCGGAAGTCACATTTATTGGTGTTCGGATCTTTATTATGATTATACAGTGTGGACTGTGTAATTTGTTTAACACGCTGACCTCACCTGACCGACAAGGTCGTCACGGACTCTAATCTGAAATTTTCAGTTTTGGCAAAGGACGTTCGTTCTGCCACAAGGTGACATTACTCTACGTCTCTGAACGGTTCGTTTGTGAGCTTCTGCGGGAGCTGTGACTGATCTGAAGTGGATTATACCTCCATGCCTGTATTTACCCTGTGTTGTGCTCTTCGGGTGTGACGTCATTCAAAGGCTTGACTGTTCCAGTTCTGTGTAACCTGTGTACTGTGTTCGCGTTCGCTATCCTGGCGAAGTACCTGTCTAGGACAATTTGTGACTTGTGTGAATTGTGTGTTTATCACATGGTCTTTACGTTGGATCTCCTGGAACACGTTCCTTGGGATGAAAAGGTGAACTGGAAACTTTTAAAGACCGGTAATACTGATGTGTATGTTTTTGATGTTGTTGTTGTTGAACTGTCTGTAAAACTGTACGTCTCATTTTATATATATAAAGCCATTGTTTACATTGTAATATTGAGTCACTGAGTCTGTTTTCTGTTGCTGTTTTCAATACCGTAACAGTGTACAGAATACCTTGCAAATTAAGTTCAAGAAAGCGGGATTGGCTAATAAAGCGGGCGGTGTATTGACTGTGAGGAAAAAGTAGAAAGAAATATTAAAAACGACTGTTAGCGCTCACCATGTGATTCAGGTAGCCACCGCCTTAAGCAATCAACACCAAATACAGCAAACTCAGTGTCAACCAGAAGAAATGTGCTGCTAACACTAAGACATTGGATTTAAGGCACTGAAGGCGCTTAACACGTCATCAGCCCCCTCCACCAAGTGGCAAATATCTTGATGGCGACGCAGAAACCACTCCAGATGTCGCCTTCTGGGGAGATTGCCTTTGGTAGGTCGCTATGGAAAATTTCAAACTCTTTGTAAATGACGCCCGACATGAATAGGAAAAGAGTTGGCGTCAATATCCAAGCTGCGGATCTGTAAATATGAAGAACGATGACGAGCAGCTTCATAAGAACGACACTTTGACTGTTATGCAAAATGGGGGCGAGTGTAAAGTCTCCCATGTTGGTTTGGAAAAGGATGTAAGCATTAAATGCCCAGGTCAAAACCATATTTATCCATCCAGGTAACAGTAGGTACCCGGTAAAACTGCTTCTCATGAAGCGGCCATACTCCAGTGGACACAGACCCGGGTCGTCGGCAGAACTTCCGCGATTTGTCCTTACAAGTCGTGACCACTTGAGAACAAACTCCAAAAAGCGGTTCTCGGAGACACACGCCTTATAAGTGACAGTGGCGTTGATACAAGAATGTACGTACCACAGATGTCGAGACATGGTTTCTGACGTGTATGCATGGTGGTAGAAACGTATGCAACAGTTCCAGTCAGTAATTATGGCCACTCGTTGAAATCTCAACTTGATATCGCTTACAACGAGGATGTATCAGCGTTAAATAAAACCAGTTTCATTGCCCAAATATAGATCTAAGTATGGACAGAGGAGGCAATAAAATAACTTTAATATATACAGTGTCCCGAAATTGCCGCACCGGATGTGTCAGTAAGCTGGTTGCCTTCTTCTAGCTAGCCATTATGACCTATCATGTTGGTAAGGGCAGTCGACGATTCTCGTCTTCTGCAAATGGGAACTGTCAAAAGGTTGATGTTCCTGTCTCTTGGTGTCTTCGATGTTTTCGGATGAACTATCCCTTGTATTGTCAAATGAAAGAATGGAATGAGGTGGGATATCCTCCTGTTAACGTTATGTACAATTTTAATGGTTGACCCCCACTTTTGAAAGCTAAGAGCTCCAGGCCCAATGACCACACCTCATCCCATGCGACCCCCCACCTCCAACCCCCCTCCACCAATCCCCCAAACCCCCAACTCCCGCTTCCTACGCCATTGAAGTTCATATCACGGGATATTCAAGCAGAAGTGAAGCGGCGATTCATAACTCAATATTTATAGGAGAAAGTGCATGTGCGTGTAATAATTGCCGTGCACAAAATATTTCACAATCCGCTTGAGGTTAACATTATTGATCTTCGTACTGTCGTAATTTACATTAAACTTTTCTTACCTAAAGTGAGTCGGGTTCAAGCTGTGTAATCTAAATTGTTCATTCCTGCCTTTGCGATGACGATTTGCGAACAACCTGGTAACGTGGTACTTGTGTATTAGGAGAGAACAAAGGTCTTACCGGCTTGGATCCGACTCATCACTGGGAGAGAAAAACGTATCTCATTTCCCGTATCTTGTACTTATTGACCTCCAGTAATTGCTAAGTGATTTCATATCATGGAGCGTGCTCTCTGTGATGGCGGAATCTGGAAATTAAGACAGTCCATTCTTCACAGTATACAAGACTGGGAGACTGTGAAGTCCGCGTTGGCTTTAGAGCAGCAGTTTTCTATATGAGTCAAAACTAGTCTAAGCGATGGACGAGAGTTTCAAAAATTGAAAAATTTTGCATGTCTGGCATGTAAGCATTAAACGCAATCTCTTTAATTTTAAGTTTAATAAATTTAGTTTACAAATGAGTTTTGGGTTAATTAAGTCATGGTGCTGAAGTAGGTGTAATTTGCCACTATTTTAGGCAATTACATGAACAGTAAGAATAAAAGCCGTAATTCACCGGTTACGCGTGACCACTTACCAGCTATCACCCTGTCATCGCTGCCCTGGTTTTACTCTGTGTGCTTTATTTCTATAGTTATATTAGCAGAAAATGCTTTGTGGGACCCATGACAGTATATACAGGGTTCTTTTAAAGATAGGGTTAACATATTTGTACAGAACCTTCCTACAGAGGACTCTAACAACTGGCAATTTCTTCTCTCTTTTATGTTAGCAGTCCGATTTACTGCGGGTTTTTTTTTTTGCTCCTGATACATGTCTTTGGAATTTTAGAGCTAATATTGAATGGATATTTTACACACGGTCTACTATTTTATGCCCAATCAGGGGAAAATACATAATACAACTGTTCAGATAGACAGCCGAGTAAATGATGAAGCACTACCCAGATTAAGTGACTGGTAGAGTAACCGAGGAAGAAACTGAAGCAGTAACTGATAGAGTAATTTAACAAAGCCTGTGTTCCTTGAGACTGTTAATGTGCACATAGGCTTGTGAAAGAAACAGCTGGCTTTGCCATTATAAGTCCGAACCAGATCAACCAACAAAACAAGCACATTATGTCAAAGAGTTAGGTTTATTTACGCTTTCAGTGTTAGCCTAAACGATTGTTAACCGAATCAAAATGTAGTTTTGATCAATATTTCTATGTAATCTGTTGCGCAAAGCGAGTCAACTGTAGCAGTGACAACATGTGACTGCCATTGTTTACAATACCGTGTTCAGTTCTTCAAATATGCATTAGTCCACTGAATCACATGCCTGGTTTGACTGCTGGGCATTGAAAATTAGCCGATTAGCGAATTGGCTGGCGGGAAGAAAAGATGAATGTTAATATTGTCCAAACACTTATATATTTCCCTTCATTCTTTGCTTTCGGTGAAAACCAAAGGAAATTGTCACGTAGCCAAGAGCATAGATTTATAGAGACAATCGGAATATACTGGATATACACTCTTAAAAAAAAGGCAAAACCCAAATATCAATGTAAATTTGATGTTATTCAAGGACGCGTAGATCAGCGGAAAACAAAGATACATAAATGAAATTTTGTGGAGCAATGCATTGCTATGTTGTTCATATTTCATGAGAATAACAGTTATCACAGTCATTACTGCTGTCCACCACGTGGTGTTGAAGTCAGTACCTCGTATGACCACCTCCAGCAGCAACCACTGCCCGACACTTCGTTTTGTTGTGGAATCCTTCTCCATTCCTCCTGCAGCATGTGCAACAACTGTTGAAGATTCTGTGGTGGAATACGACGTCGACGCGCCCGTCTATCCATCTGATCCTAAAGGTTGGGTTTAGATCCGGGGATTTGGAGGGCCAGGGTATTGATGCTGTTATTGGCCAGGTAGTCCACGGTGGCACGTGCGGTGTGGGGCCTGGCGTTGTCCTGTTGGAAGAGCTGCCGTTGAAGGTCAACAAGGCGAAGGACCTGCCGTCGGAGAATCTGGTCGATGTATCAATTGGCCGTCAGATTGCCTTGGACAAACACCAGCTCCGATCTGCGGGTGTATGAGATCGCTCCCCACACCATAACACTCCCTCCACCGAATCTGTCCACCTGTCTGATGCAGTGAGGAGGAAAACGTTCATAACGTCGTCTGAAGACACGGTCTCTACCATCACGTCGCCTGAGGAGATAACGGGATTCATCGCTAAACCATATGCGCCTCCAGTTTGCCAGGTTCCATGGCAGCACCGTGGTACACCATCTCACTCGTCGACGTCGATGTAGTCGTGTAAAGAAGGGGACAACTTTTGGACGTTTGGCTCGTATTCCTACTTCTCGGAGACGGTTCCTGATTGTCTGATCGGACACTCTTCGGGCTCCAAACTGTTCTTGTGCAGTGTCCCGGGCGTTACGATGGTGGTCACGTAGGTGGGTTACCCGGATGTACCGATCTTGGGCAGGTGTGGTGACTCTAGGTCTTCCTGATCTTGGACGGTCATTTGTCAAATTTGTTTGACGAAATCGATCCCACAACCGAGTTATTGTGCTGGAATGAACGTTGAAGATCCTTGCAACCTCACTCTTTGATTCGCCAGCTCGCAATCGTCCAATTGCCTGATTTTGGTCGGCAGCGTTGAGACGTCCCATTTTCGTGTGCAGTACTTGCAAAGATATTGGATAAAATTGTGAGATTCGTTTGGGTCTTTTATAGTCACATGCTGTACATGTTTTGCACGTGACAAAGATAAAGATCCTGACTCCGAAGACAAAAATATCGAGGTTTTTCTAGCGGACAAACCCTTCAAATTGGCCCAACCTCTTGAGTCTCTTTGGACTCTTGTTTCTCAACTGTAAGAAAAACAAGTGGTCTCCAGTCACAAGAGCTTACTCTACAGTCGATTTACTTCTCCTGTGGGTTTGCGTCTTCCAGCTCTTCTTTGCCTACAAAGATTAGCAGTTCGGAATAGTTTTATTCTTCAAGATATCACACATCTGTGATACATACATTGCCGTGTGAACGCCACGGTGAGTTTCAAGGCGTGTAACTCTGAGGACCGCTTTGCGGAGTTTCTACTGAAGTGGCCGCGCCTTGTGAAGACAAATCATTGAAGTTCTCCCGACGACCCAGGTCTTTGTCATGGGAGGCTTCCTGAGACGAAGATTCATTTTGTGCTTGATATTAGTCTGGGTGGGCACGGCATTCAACATAGTTTGTGGTAGTTATTTTATCAAAAACTGGCAGTATATATAGTAAGCCTGCTGAAACAAAAATATCTATAAAAAATCCTCTTCTGGGAATTTCTGCAGAGTTTCAGCAGATTAAAAATCAGAAAGAGATTAAATTGTCCTTTTCTGCCACAAATATGCAAGACTATAATAAACCGTTAAGTACTGGTAAACCGAAAACTGCATATCACGAATGTGGAATGGACCTGATGACGTTTATTATAAGTTTCTGAATCATTTACCACCCTAGCCAGTTGAAACTCTCTTAGTCCTACTTAATAATATTTGCATAACTGGTAATTTCCCATCCTCGTGGAGTGAGGGGTTTATTATCCCGGTTCCAAAACCGGGTAAAGATCATACTTTTTAGCCAACAATTTACTATATAATATATAATGTGGTCTACGACAAAACATATGGTATTTAAAAAGATCTGTCAGATGTGTGGCTTAAAGATCGTTTACCATTATTTATATCTGAATTTTTATCTGATCGTCATTTTAAATTACGGCCGGGGACCACTCATTCTGGCTCGTATGAGCAGGAAATTGATGTATCCCAGGGCAGCATTCTATCGCCTGCTTTGTTCAGCATAAAGATAAATGCTTAAAACCGTAACATCTGGTACAGAGGGTTCTTTATTTTTTGATGATTTCCCAATACGCTACCGTGCTAAAAATATGAAAAACATCGACAGACAGTTGCAGCTTTGTCCCAATAAGATCCAGATATGGATAACTGGAAACGGTATGCATTTTTGCAATAAACGAAAAACACTGAGCTAAAACTTTGTGGTGAAGAGATTAAAATTATTGGTGAAACTAAATTTTTGAGTGTAATATTTGATCAAAATTATCCTTTATACCCCATATTAAAATGCTGGAAGCTAAAAGTACAAAGGCTTTCGATAAAATGAAGGTCGTGTCTAGCACCGATTGTGATGCTGATCAACCTGTTATTAAATCTATATCGTTCTCTGGTGAGGTCTAAATTGGAGTATGCGTCCATCATGTATCGTTCCGCCAGGAAATCGTACTTTAAAATGTTGGATCCATCACCAAGGTCTGAGACTGAGCCTTGGTGCTTTTAAAACCTCACCAGTAGAGAGTTTATATGTACAGGCGATTGGGTCTTCTTTATATAAACTACGTATAAAACTGAGCCTTCAAGTTGCTACAATGCTTAAAGCTCATCCGACAAACCTTGCCTACAGCTCTGTTTTCATGCTATCTTATGTAAATAAAATGAGTAAATGTCCTAACAAGATAAAATGAGTAAATGTCCTAACAAGATCCTTTCGTGTGGGCCTCGGACACGGAGGCCTAGGTTTGATCAAATGGGGACTTACCGTGTATGCACCACATCGCTGTGGCATAGCCACGTGCACGTCATATTGTTGGTACATGATTTGTTAAACAGACCCGACTCTCCTCATTGTAAGACTAGAAACTCTGCCTGAATCAGACAATAGCCATAAATGATGGTGCTTGTGTTGAATAAATTGCGTGTGTAATTTAGTGCATTCTTGTGGTGTTCAGGATCATTCCATTCTTCACAGACATTTCTGTTCATATTCGATACACTTTGGTGGTTTTGTCATTTTAACAGTCATCACCGACTTTTGTGTTGACATTCCGGAGACTATATAGTTGACATATTTCATCAAATACTGTATCGTTCTATAAAGTTGTAACAGCCTGCGAACCAAATCAGTAACAGAGCAGTTTACTGACGGTTCAGAAGGACTGTTAATGAAGACATGTTCTGGTGAACTAAAAGGAACAGTGGTAGCCATGTTAATTGTGTAACGCGATACGGTTGAACCTTATCTCGCACCGAGTGAAATCCGAGAATTTCCGAGAATGATCCAGGCTAGGTAGGCTGTCACGTTGCGCAACAGGCGCTAAATAGAAACAAGACGAATTTGTTAAAGCCTATTCTATCCCCACCCCCCCACCACACACACACACACACCACACACACACAGAATTAAGAAAAAGTGGAATAACGGTATTTTCCATTTTGTCGTTGTCTTTTCCTACCTGTACAGGGATCATGAAATTTTAGACTAGTCAAAGGGAAATTGAGCCCCTGCAAGTGACATAAGTATTTCAGAGCTACGCACATGACTTATGGATGATGTAGTGTCTGATTGTTTGACGTAGGAAAGTAAAAGTTTTGGAATAACAAAAGTGATATCTATAAGCTACGTAAAATAGCACTTTTCTCACCGAAGGACACTCTGATACTTTACCTATATATGAATCTATATATTTTTCCTATATATAAAAAAACAAATCTAACACGTAAACAAGTTTAAATCCTGTTAGTTACAGAAATGAACAGCAAGGCGGTATATTATTTGGGGAGTTAAACGTATCAGCTGGTATGTTCCGTAACACACTCGATGTTGTTTGACAGAACATTTCTGTTTATATGTATATTTGACTACTGCCTGCTGCTGACAGCGGGATAAATTTGCCATTGTGAATACGAACGAGATCAATCGCGCTAGCAGCAATCAGTAATCAGCAATCAACGAAACAGGCACATGGCTCCAAAATGATAGGTTTATTTACAGGAATGTTTTCAATATAACTGTAAACTCCATTAGGCTGATGGCTAATCGAAGCATGCGAGCATGCAATCTGCTGGGCAAACAAATCGACAAAATTCAATAGCCATTGTTCACAATAATATGCATAGGGCTTTAAAGAAGTCTTTAAAAGGTTTTAAAGTAAAGGATGGTTAGTTTGAATGCTTGACATGTGCATATCAGCCGATTGGAAAATTGGAGGGAAAGTCTGTTTTGTTCACACACTGTAATATTCCTCTCTATTCTGTAAATACTGTAAAAACCAACGGAAAATGTCATTTACCCGAGGCTCCTAGTGTCTATGGCGCTGTTATGCTTAATGGAGACAAACAAAACAGATTTTATGTAAGTATATAAATGCATTAGTAATAGGGTTACAAACAAGAGATCACTTCTCTCACTTAAATAAATGTTACGAACTATTAATGGGTTTTTATTTGACACTGGACTGAACAGATTTTAGATTGTTTCTCAGTCCGGCCGAAAGCTGACAAATCAAAAGAGCTTTGTCATCATGTTGGTAATTTTACCACCATTCATTCCTTAATTGCTGTGTAATCAGATCAACCTTTGGTTAGACATCTGAGGAGCCTTTACGCCCTATAAAGCTGAATGACTTTGCATTTCATCTCCAAACGTTCCGGGTAATCTTTCGATAAATGTTTGGTGACTTTGCACTTCTACGCTTTTATTCAAACCATCATTGCAGTCGTTTAACGACTCGCACCATCAGAAGTGATTTCCATATGCCTCGGATCTTCAGCGTTATGCCAGTTTCCCACATAACGCCTCTACCCCGGAGCCTGGACAAAGACAAGAATTCTGAGCGCCAAGGCAAAATCGAGACATGTATGGGAGACAAACCCTTCAAATTGGCCCAACCTCTTGTTGTCTCTATGAGTCTCTTTGGACTCTTGTTTCTCAACTGTAAGAAAAACAAGTGGTCTCCAGTCACAAGAGCTTACGCCACAGTCGTGTTAATTCTACTGTGGGCTGGCGTCATCCAGCTGTTCTTTGCCTACAAAGATGAGCAGTTCGGAGTAGCTTCGTTCTTCAAGATTGCCACACATCTGTGGTACATACAGGGTTGTGTGAACGCCACAGTAACTTTCAAGGCGTGTAACTGCGAGAACCGCTTTGTGGAGTTTCTCCTGAAGTGGTCGCGGCTTGTGAAGACAAATCGCGTGAGTTTTCCCGACGGTCCTGGTCTTTGTCCATTAAAATATGGTTTCTTTATGAGACGAAGATTTATTTTGTACTTGATATTAGCGTGGATTGGTGTGGCAATGAACAGCGTTTGCATTGGTTATTTCCTCTTCAAAACCCCGATGTCAGATTTTATTTTAGCACCCATATCGCCAAACGATAATTTTGTAATTCCTGTGAAAGCGATATGTTTTGTTACCCAGATATACAGAACGGCAGCTTGGATCTTGCCCGCTTTTCTTTTTCTGCTCATGTCGGCAGTAATTTACAAAGAATTTGAAATTTTCCATGGTGACCTAGAACGGGCAATCTCCCCAGATGGCGACATCGCAGATATAGAATGGTTTAGAAGACGTCACCAAGATATCTGCCAAATGGTGGGGACTGCTGATGACGTGTTGAGCGCGTTCAACGCCGGTGGTATTTTATTTCCCACTTGTGAGGGCATGCTGTTGTTGTACAGTGCAGTGTGGACTGAGGCTGTGAAGTCAGAACCAGTGGTGTTAATCGCTCATTGTTTCTGGATTTTTGGTGTCGTTGCTTATTTACTGTTGATAGGATATGGAGGAGGCTACCTAAATCACAAGGTAAGTTACCTTTCCGTTCTGCTAGAGATGTCTTCTGAAAACTCATTAGTTAAGCTGCTAATTTACAAATATAACATACATAGCTCCTGTAGGCAGTGTATTACATACCGACATTTTGTGGCAATGAAACTATCGCTTTTTGGTCTGATACAAGTGACTTAACTGAGGAAGCGATTGGTTATATATAAAGCAAAGGTGAATTCAGGTTTAACCCCTTTGTTTTTCTCAGTTTTTATGTTGGGAATTTTATTGCTTATTGATACTTGAGAAAATAGTTGCATGAAACATGTTCAATATCTGCTGGAAAAGATGTAGACGAATTGTGCAGACTTCTCCCGTATACCGGATAATTAACAAAGATATAAGAGATAAGATCATCGTTATAAAAAATTACTTGGTCAGTATTGTACTTGGATTGTACTTTCCGATTCATGCCACCTGCACACTATATACGGTAAATTCCAAATGATAGTGTGATATCTGAAGTACGATTCAGCGGAATCTTGAAATCTTAAGAGTGGTCTAGGTGACATGTTTATTGCACACCAGTGGTTTCTGCTTTCGTGAGATTCGCAAATACCTGTATCACCCTCATGGAGAATCGATAATTGTATAAAATCGAGCAAGGTAAGAATAAATCGACGTATCTGTAAATCTATAGGTATTTCAAAGAGTCAATGAACCTTTGGTTTCTAGGCACACGCACCACTGAAGACGATCCATAACGTTAGGGTAAAGGAGACATCTCCCAAGTTTTCTCTTCAGGTAAGAAATACACACGGTTTAATAGGACCTGGTCCAGGCCACCCCAACGAAGACGCCGACTTCTCATTTGCATGTACACTGAGCACAGGTAAATATTACCTGACCCCAAATCATTCCTAGGATGGCCCATTTACAGGTTTTTGCGTCATGACGGCAGTTGTAAAGAGTAGGTTTGTGCTTTTGTTGTAAGTGAATGAATGCTTGGGGTTTAACGTCGTACTGTGGTTTTGTTAATTAGTGAGCCCGTTATCAGATCATGCTGATTGTGAATAGCTAGTTCTTCAATGAAATAACGTCAGTTAACCACGTGATGTTAGCCTCAACTTTCAAATTTCAGAAAAGGAAAAAAAAAAACAAGAGAAAATAAATCAGTTAAAGTGAACATAAAGTTTGCCACTACATATAGATAGAAATAATGATATAGCTCACAGTTATTACAAAAAATATGAAAAAATGCAATAAAATTTTGAAAGCGGAGAAGATGAAGTATTCGGGATATGACAAGGACGGACAATTTACTCCGAGTAGCCACGTTGTAGAAGCCCTTATGAACATGGCCAATCACTAGCGCTGAAAGCGTGACGTGATAACTGGCTGGCACGTCAAAAAATCTGTTGGCTCAAGATTGCAAGTGTGGTTTCTTATAGTAGACAGACAGATAGCGATGCAATAAATTAGATTTTACGGTTAGTTTAAATGTTAATATGATGTATTTTGAACCACATGTTTATGAGCATGTAAATGAGAACGACTGCCCGCCTCACAATGTGTACATGTTGGGCAGGATACTGCAGTAACCTGTCAGGGTGAACTGGCAAGAAAACCACGTCATGAGAGTCATTGCTTGAAGAAAAATATTGTGACTTTGCATTAGTTTTACTTAATAAAGCCAGATTTTATTACGAAAATATCTTCCCAAAATCTGAATGAAAGGGTCTGTTATCAATCAGAAGTTCCTGCTATGTTCGGTAAATTTCCTGATATCGGTACAGCCAGCCAGACCAAATGCTTACACCCATGCAGGACGACACCGAGCAATTGGCTAAAACACGACGCTTGTGACTACCAACATCGCCGAGCGCTAGAATAAAAGAAACATTGGTCCTGTGAACACCCAACAGAGCTGATCCTCTTTGGTTGGGTATCAGCCGTTTTTGTTTGTATTTTCTCCTTGTCCCATGATTTATACCGATGGTACGGGAGAGTGCCTAGGTTTTGTGACGTCACCCGGTTAACTCCAGGTACAGCAATCCCGCTAATCAAAATGGCCGCTACCGTATGTATGAAGAATTCGTGAATATGGTTTAGCAAATGATTCAAATTATAGGCCTAATAAAATGGATTATAATCATGTATGAGATCATTATATTTCACGTCATAATTTTTATTTGTTAATTTATTTTGTTAAGATTGTACATGGTAAGATTGCACCAGGATCTGAAACAGTTTGCATCTGATTGCAAGTGATAGTGTTGATAGTGTTTCTCAGATGTTATGTTATGTCAGATCTTAAGTGGCAATACTGCGTCTGATTGTAAGTGGCAGTATTGCGCTACAAGTGGTAATTTTTCGTGAGTGGTGTTTTGTGAGATTTTAAGTGGTAACGTTGCATCCTTTTTTAAAGTTGTAATGTCGGTTTAGAGCTTTCAATCCTCCCCCTTGGAAGTTTGGACAGACACTTAGATTTTAAATTATGATTACAACAAACAATAATTGAATTTCGATTTGACGTTAATTTCCACTTCTAGATGAACATGTTCCTGAACAAACTAAGCGGAGATTCTATCGGGCTGACAGCTTTGGACATGTTCGTGATTGATAAGCCAACAATTCTGACGGTAGGTTTTAAAAAAATTTCTGTTTTTGAAAAGTAACAGTTTGTTTGCTGCTGGTCAATGTTTCAATTGTTAACTTGTTTTTAACCAGTCACATTCCCCTGTTTTCAATAATCTTGACGACAGCTGATTGCCTGTTTTGAGTATGTGTACCCGACCCGTTTTACTTACCCAAAACATTAGAGAGTTCCTATCCACCAGCAATAACCAATTTTTTCACTCAACGAGTGCCCCTATAACCGTCCAAAATCTTTAATCTGATCCTGTAAATCGGCTGGCGTGTGATTTACGTTTATGTTGAATTGTTAACATCATCTATTGTTTACTATAAGCTTAAACAAGCTGACCTGATTAACTCTAACTTAGGACATCTATTTTTCAGAGTGAAACCAGTGCTTTTTCCACTTTGTTTGAGAACCTACAGCTACGGAAAATTATACAGCATGTTCAGACGAAGACAAAGTTTATGAACGAAATACATTCGTTTTAAATCTTCGAGTGTTCCAATACATATTTTAAAAAACATACACTCAGTTGTAATTTTTAAGAATAATATATAGAATATAGAACATTTTTACGAAAACAAATTTCATATATTTTAGCGACATATAATATATTTTGGCCTGCAAGTGTTACAGATGTCAATTGATGTTAGTGAAGTCACTTGCTTTCATTTTTCTGTTGGACAAACTGAGAGGGTTGATCGTGTACTGTATAGTCCTAAACATGTACTAGCTGTGTATAATGCTTAGTTGTTCTTTTTCTATTGCCCAGATTGCCGGCGCCTTCGTCACATACTTCATTGTCCTCATACAGTTCCAGCAGCCCATCAGATCTGTGGAGCCGCCTCTGTGCAACTGTAGTCAATCTCTTATGAACGCTACTATATAATTCCATAATATATGTCTCTAGACGTGGCCGAGCTGTTTAGCACATCAGGAGACTCTCACCAATGGGGTCGCTGTGAGTTCTACTCCAGAAAATACTGGCTTCGTCTAAGGTTTTACGTGGGAAGGCCTGTCAACAACCGAATACGTGAAATATTCTTGATTACGGTGTAAACACCAATTAAATAAATGAATAAGCCTTTAGAAGTTTCCTTAAAAATAAACAGGCTAATATACGTTAGTGTACAACAGATTGATCTAGGCCGACTGATACAAACTAATGACGACAGTTTGGGGATTATCTTGAGACTTTTTTTGTCGCTGTGTTCTGCACCCTTCTGGAGAGCCTATAAAATTCTGTGTCACGATAGGAGGCCAGGTACCGCACGTTTGTAGGGCTTATGATGCAAGTATCAGATTATTTAATTGGCCCATTGGGAAAATATTGTTAGCATCATGTACAGTACCGTATGTTTCTTAATGTACTATATATTAACAAAATACTTCGAAAGCGACAGCTTCTCTCTTTCTATCACACTGGTACTTTCTTAATATGAAATAGATCTAAATGGAAAAGATGGTTTAATTTGTGATTTAAAGGAAAAGATAAACGAAATTTTGATTGGGTTTCAGTCGATTGGAGATCTTTGTTTCTGAATGTAAGCCCCACGTCCACTTAAATCTGTTTTAATATAAACAGTAGGCAGTTCACAACAACATGACACTACTGTCAGCACAAACTTCTGGCGAAAAGAGAGTTGTGATCTAGCTATATGCCAATTTATATATGCGTCCCTCGTATCAAAGATTTTCTTGTACTTACAAGTACGTCCATCATGGGCTGTATACTTTGTACTGTGTGTTGATTGGTGAGTTGTATAAATTCACATCTTACTCACAACGGACTTGATCTGTACATACAGCCTACAGCCCTGTACCGTGTGATATTTCATGACAGCTGATTGCTTTGCTGGCGGAAGCCCTATACCGTTTACGTTGCCCAATATATACTTACCACACAGATGTTTATGTCGCTAAAGTTTGAAGGTAGGCACTCATGGTATCAGTAATTTTGACAAACGTTATTTCAATGAAATATGGTCAATTCATCTTTAAACAAATCGTATTGTAACTGACTGCATTTGAAGTGTGCATTCACAAGCTTGAGTCACATGATAACAGAACGTGAACTCTCGTTATATCCTTACAAGGACAGCTGATTGCTTTGCTGGCGGAAGCCCTATACGGTTTGCGTTGCCCAATATATACTTACCACACAGATGTTTATGTCGCTAAAGTTTAAAGGTAGGCACTCATGGTATCAGTAATTTTGACGAACTTTATTTCAATGAAATATGGTCAATTCATCTTGAAACAAATCGTACTGTAACTGACAGTCGTAATAGAAACTACCCAACTACCCCATAAAATGCTCAGAAACATTTCATTTATGTCGCACAGGCCTTTCTATAAGTACACCTTTGTTTTATGTTATAAAAACGGAGATCAAGCTTAACCGTCACGTATACATGATTTACTCTCTTTGGTGTACATCTTGAATTATATTGTATTCCTGCATAAACCAGGATTGTTTTGGTGGTTGTTACGGTATTGAAAACAGCAACAGAAAACAGACTCAGTGACTCAATATTACAATGTAAACAATGGTTTATATATAAAATGAGACGTACAGTTTTACAGACAGTTCAACAACAACAACATAAAAAAACATGCACATCAGTATTACCGGTCTTTAAAAGTTTCCAGTTCACCTTTGCATCCCAAGGAACGTATTCCAGGAAATCCAACGTAAAGACCATGGGATAAACACACAATTCACACAAGTCACATATTGTCCCAGTCAGGTACTTCGCTAGGTTAGCGAACGCAAACACAGTACACAGGTTACACAGAACTGGAACAGTCAAGCCTTTGAATGACGTCACACCCGAAGAGCACAACACAGGGTAAATCCAGGCATGGAGGTATAATCCACTTTAGAACAGTCACAGCTCCCTCAGAAACTCACAAACGAGCCGTTCAGAGACGTAGAGTAATGTCACCTTGTGGCAGAACGAACGTCCTTTGCAAAACTGAAAACTTCAGATTAGAGTCCGTGACGACCTTGTCGGTCAGGTGAAGTCAGCGTGTTAAACAAATTACACAGTCCACACTGTATAATCATAATAAAGATCCGAACACCAATACACGTGACTTCCGCAGAAATTCACTTAAACCAGACATCAGTACAACTGTGGTACACAAACGGTGCCGGCTTAGAAATCTGTCCTCCCAAACGAAACTGGCATCACCAGCTCATATCAATACAATGGACTGGATACGAGAGCGTCGCACACTCTCCTGGCTCCCAGTGGATGCAGCAAAAATACCTCCTCTCTGCACAGAAAACACGGCTTATATACGTTCCAGGTGGATTCAACTATTCTTAAACACAGAATTAACAGTCATTGAAATAAACGAAGCATTGAACAAGGTGCTTTCGATCCGGTCCGCGCTGTACACATATAACAGGGCCTGTTATGATTTCACAAAGGTCCGCAGACTAACAGTACATGAAAACGTTAAATAGTCATACATAACATGATGAAAGCATCCCTGAGGCCTGGTCCCTTTGGATTGTTTTAATGTGACAGCATTTTAACTGTGATAACACCATACCATTTTGAGCAATTCTAGACCAGTGACGTCTAATAAATTACAATTAACTTCACTGCAATATTTTTACCAAGTTCTGTTTAACACATGATGCTTGGGGACTTGTAAATTGCTACTATTTATGCATTTACATGAAGAGTTAGAAAAAAGCCATGACTGAGGTAAATTGACAAGGTCCCGTATTTCACCGGTTACGTGTGACCATTTGCCAGCTATCACACTGTCGTCGCTGGTCTGGTTTTACTCTCTATGCTGTACGTCTTTAATTCATGTTTATTGTATTAGGCAGGTAAATATATAGTATGCACTATACCTATCATCTGATTATCTCCATGAAATAATGGTATTTAGTCAATGGTTTTAATTGGTTTTTTTTATTTCGGAGTCGTTTTGAGACAGGGTTTAAATTCAGTGTTTGTGTTTATCCATCATTCGTTTTATTGATAGACATGTAACGTATGATCAGAAAACAAATATAAAATGATATGGCGCAGTTAAGATTTGAAGAAAAATAGTTGATAATCTATTGAAAGCTTTCTATTGAACACATAAATGAAGTATCTTTTCAGCATTGAAATACAGCCTAGCATAAAGATTTGTAGTATAAATCTAATCAAACACTTTCGACGCCTCGGGTGGAAATTTCCTAGATTCTCCATTCTGGCTATACCATAGTTCATTCTTTCACCTCTGCCAGTTTAGTTCAAATATATGCAGTACATCTCGACCAATGAAGTACTATTATCAGGGAGAAAGAGCTGTTGTGACCGATCAGAATACGCATTTTAAGTCTGCATCCGCAAACTTGATTCACGTGATAGCAGAACGTGAACTCTCGTTACATCGTTACAAGGATCTCTCCGCCATCTTGTGGATAATTTGAGGTCATTTCAAATAACTGGAACGCATTTCAACAAGTGAAATGACACAGCGAAGTTGCTGCTTTGACCAGAGATATTGGATCACATGATTAAACAACAGATTTAAAAACAACATATAATGAAAAGCTTGGAGATTTCATTGGATATAATATAAAAGACTCCAGCACAAAGAGTCAAACTGAGGCAAAGACGACAATGTGATTGTTGGCAATTGGTCAAACGTAAGCGTTTGAAAATCTGGTCTCTTGTCAACTTACCGCAGTTATGGATTTATTCCAATTTTTCATGTAATTGCTTACATGATAAAAACCTGCACGTCCCTTTTCACAACGGCTTCAGTAGAATAAGGTGAAAAAAGAATGCAGTGAGGTTAATTGTATGTTATTGAATTCCGTGGCCGATTTTTTAATGCAGAGACATGAAGAAAACTGAGTGTGATTGTTATCGACTGCAAATGTCGGCTCATTTAAATATAATAATTATAATTTGATTCGGCAGACTTTTAAAGAAAAAATTGCCTGGATATCGACTGACATTCTCTTGTTTTTGTGCCATACAACCTTGTAATATTACATGATAAAGCATTGTTTACATTTCTGAGTGCAGAAAACCATAACTCCATCGGGTCTATTACAATCAATATTCACGTGTGCATTAAAGCTATTTTCGATGTCATTCATACAAAGAGAAAGCTATCTGTGACAATCTGAGTACACCGGAGTCCAATAACCCTGGGGCCAGCTTACATAAACGTTTAGTGTTTTTGGACAATTCCATATCTGGTTGCTGACTAGCCACGTTATAAACTTAATTGCGCGGGTAAACCGTAATGGACTGATGATTTATTGCTACCTGCAAATTGAAATCGTGTGATTCAACACAGAGTGTATAATAAAGATAAAGCGCACAGATAAAACATATCGCAATGGAGAGTGCTGTGTAAACCACTGGTTAATCATCATGACTGAAACGGCTGGGAGCGGACGAGACGTTATTCAAATATTCACCAATCGTTACATGTCGGAAATGCAAAGTCACGTTGATATAGTGGGCTTCAACTTTTCCAAGGTATTTATTTTGCTCCACACAGTCTTTCTTCGCAGTGAGTTTAACACGATTCGCCAGTCGGCAGCCGCAAGATCCTAAATTGTCATCAACTCATAGAAATAGACGGCTGACAACCTTCACTCGAAGGCACGTATCTGGGATCTCAAATGCCACGGATTATACCCCAGATGACGTCTACCGTAATAAAATCTTACCCAGACCAAGACTGTGAAAATGGCCAGAAACCGGCAGCGAAAGTCGACGCCTGTCTGAAGGACAAACCGTTCCAACTGTCCAAACCTCTTGTGGTCTCCATGAGCCTTTTTGGTCTCCTATTTCTGAACTGTAAGAACCGCAAGTGGTCCAGAATAACAAGAGTGTATTCTTTATTCGTCGTGCTCCTCTTCTGGGTCAGTTTTATTCAGCTGTTCTTCGCGTATAGAGATGAACATTTCGGAGCAGAATCGTTCTTCAAAGTGGTTGTACATCTGTGGTATCTGCACAACTGTGTGAATGCCCTGGTTACGTACAAAGCCTGCAACAACGAGAATCACTTTGTTGAGTTTCTTCTCAGATGGTCCAGGCTCCTCAGCACAAATCGCGGGATTTCTCCACTCGACACCACCTTCAGCACCTCAAACTACGAACGCAGAGTTAAAAGAAGATTCATCTTATTTTTGACAATTGGCTGGATTGCCACGTTTGTGAATATCGGATATAATAATTATTTTCTCTTCAATACTAATCATATGGAGTTTGCCATCGCACCGGTGTCATCCGGTCATTCCTTTGTCGTACCCATGAGAGTAATATCAGCCGTTGTTCAAGTGTACATGTCCGCAGCTTGGGTATTCACGTTGTTAATGTTTATGATGATGTCAGGCGTCATTTACCGCGAGTTCCAAACATTCCATGATGATTTCTGTCAGGCAATCTCTCCAGAGGGGCACATCGCTGAATTAGAATGGTTTAGACGACGTCATGAAGATATCTGCCAAATGGTGGATAGTGCAGATAATGTTTTGAGTGCCTTCAACGCCGCTGGAATTTTGTTCCCCACTTGTGTGGCAATGTTGTTGTTATATAGCGTCGTAGCCAGCCCAAGCATAAGAGCTGACCCATCGCTTAAAGTGGCTTACTTTTTCTGGTTTGGGGTGTCATGCTTTTATTTGGTGTTGATTTCATACGGAGGGGGCTACCTTAATCACATGGTAAGTTTTGTAAATCTTAAACGTATCAATAATTATGTACATGTAGTACATTTGAGCTTAATTTAGTCCATTATGGCTTTGTGCCACAAAAAAGTCCTGGATCTGATACAAAGATTATTCGCTTTACGGGTTGAGCAAACCTGACGCATGCTAGGAGAACCCACCGGATCTGCTGTCTATGCAGTGTCTAAGCTGTAACACCCGAGCAGTGACGACGGTGTTATAACCGTCAAGTGATCACACATAACCCGTGAAATACAGCCTATTCAAAATTTACGTCAGTCAGAGTTTCATTCTAAGTGTTCATGTGAATGCATAAAAAGTAGCAAATTACATGCGTCCTAGAACCATTTCTTTAGCAGAATCAGGTAAGACAAATTGCAATGATGTTAATTACTATTTAATGGACTCGTCATTGGTCTAGAACTACACACAGTGCTGTGTTGTCATTACATCTAACATACAATAACATTAAAACAATGTTTAAGAAAGAATTCCGTTTGCATGGCTTATCAAAATGTTACTCTCGATCACTCTTCAGTCACTAAAATGGCATGGGACTTAATCTCTCTTGATTACAATCAATATGCGTCACACATGTTTTAAGCTGCCGAGTGGCGCTTCGGTTTCCTCCAAATATAATATATACAAAACATTCGGTAGCAAAAAACAATAGAACACTTCACCGAAGCTCAATTTATTGATTAAGTTTTGAGGTTCGTTCATGACTTATAAGCGTACTTTGTCACCAAACATATTGCTAAAGAAATGAAACCGGTACCATGCTTCCCTTTGTCAGGCACATGCCCCTCTGAAGGCACTTCACAAAATCCAAGCTAAAGAGGCCACACCCGAGTTTTCACTTCAGGTAAGAGAAAGCCCCTGAACCGAAAAAGGTCCACAGTCCACCGTAATGTTGCATTCTTTTGGATGAACAAGTTGTGGTCACTAGAACCTTTGTTCATTCTCGGGGTTCGACTCTTCTTATTTTGTGCTCTTTTGTGAACTGTGTGTGTCATGTCAACATGAACTTTCTTGCAACTGTTTCTATAATTGTATGACAAGAAAATATAAAATTCTGCAACTTCAACCACCAGTTCCTAAAAGAATATGATTGCAGCTGTTTATAAAATCATTATGCTGATGTCATAAACATGAATGTGTTTATGTCCCTAGCCCAGGTTAAGGGGAATTAGATACAACTGTGACCGACAGAGATCCTAATTGTGTTATTCTCATTGTAAACTTTTCGAAACTTAATTGATTATTAAATAACCAGTGACGTAGATTAAAATAATCGCATTACACACAAAATGGAACAAATGCTACAAGGCAAGATATCTTGACCTCACATTAATATCGAAATACGCATAATTTACAATTTTACAACTGAAAGTGTCCTTTTTGTCATACAGACGGCTTGAGAAGAGACCTTGGTCTTCCTATCACAGATATTTGTCTTAATAATTTGCTTCCTAGAAATCCAACAAAAGTGGACAGATTTCTGTCACAGCGATGGCAAAATTATTTGTTGGTGAAGTGTCGTTAATATACCGTCGTAAATAAAATATATGGAGATTTAAAAAGATTACATTTCAGTAATTTTGACATATTCGTACTCATATGAAAACAATGTCTGCCAGTAGAAGTGAGGAATTTTCCTAGATGTGTTGTTGGTAAATCATATCATCGAATTTCAACAATTTATTGATTCATCCAATGTCCTATGAATGGTAACTTTTAGAAATAGGCAAAACAAAGAAAGCAATGTTGATTTTGCGGTAAATGTAACGGTGATCTGTTTTAGTGACACCGGAATTCTGTAAATTAAATATATGTAAGGAATCGTAGCATAGAGAGTAGAGAAATTTAAGGTGGATATAACTTTATTTGGCATCTGCTTTTAAGCTGCAGTTCTTCCGTTAGACGTTTTCGACTTTCAAGGCAGTTGGTACGTGGATTTTTTTTTATTGAGAGCTCATTCCAAGCTGACTTCTTGTTAAGTTGACGTAGATAGGATGGACAGCATTAGTACAACTAACCTACCCATGAATAAAACTAGCTTTGGGAACATTTCAGGAATTCTGTAAATTTATATCAGTATGACTAGAAGGTATATTTATATTATTTTAAGGAAGATTTTGTGTTTGTTATATCGTTTCTATAGAGATAATGTAGTATCAGAATACATCGATGTT
This sequence comes from Liolophura sinensis, assembly GCF_032854445.1. Taxonomy (NCBI): domain Eukaryota; kingdom Metazoa; phylum Mollusca; class Polyplacophora; order Chitonida; family Chitonidae; genus Liolophura; species Liolophura sinensis. The sequence goes on from NC_088299.1 coordinate 3,547,544, forward strand.
GTTGTAGACGAATTTCCTTTCTCAAATAACTAAGTAATCCAACCTGTATCATATTGAATTGCCCTTCATAGATTTAAAGGCAAATCCCAGTGTTATGTGATGCCAGGCTACTATTAAATAACCCCCCCCCCCCACCCACCCCCAGATTGTTTAAAATTTGAAAAATGAATACGTTAAAATGTCTCTTCCGCAGATGACAATGTTTTTAAACAAACTGACAGGAGAGGCCATCGGGCTGACAGCCTTGAACATGTTTGTGATTGACAAACCAACAATTCTGACGGTAAGTTGGTTGAAGTATCATAAGTAGGTAAAGACAGTTTGAGAAATGAAATCTCCCGTTTCCAACAACAAGAACGTTTTCTAATTGTAGAGCATTTTGTCTTTCTAGTTGGTGGTTACTGGCAACTCAGTAGTTTTTAAGAAGCCGTGGTTATGCTACAAACATTCTGGGCTTATTCCAATCAAGTTTAAATGAAAGCGAGGTTACGCTACAACCACATTGAGTTGATTTACATCGGGCTGAAGACGCAATTACACATAATAGAGCCAATTTCTGTTATCGGAAATCACTGGTAATTCAGTGATTGATTGAGCTTAACGTCATGCTCAAGAAGTTTTCAAATTTTTGAAGACGGCTAGTTTTAGAACTGACCAAAACGGCAATAAACGGTGTAAAGGCCCTACCTTCTCCAGGTTTCTGACAAACTACAGGACAAACTGGCAGCGAAAACAGCCAGAGCTGTCTCGGAATACGCCATCTCATCGTTGAAGGAATTTAAGGTTACAACACTTCGATTACCTGAGTCATCGATGCATCATGATTAATTTGATTTTGACAACAAGCGCTAGAACATAAGGTTGTAAGGGCCTTTTTTTCGTCGTGGTATATGAACGGCCTAACTACATAAAGTATGGTACACGATTTGGTTTCTTCATTTGTTTGCCTAGAACATTCCTTGCGCCTTGATCATTAAAAATTGTGCAACTAATTTCGTACACTATATACTTATTTTGCTCTTCGGTAGTTTGTGTTAAATGCGGATTTGGGAATGAGTCTTGAGGCTGATAACCTGGTCTCTGTTAACAACATGTACACGAATGTCTGTTTCGACGCAGGCATTTACACAAAGTGAATGATAACCAGGGGAGAGTTATGGAGAGTCCAATCAGCTTACATTGACTGATTTTCATGTTTCTGTTCCACAGATTGCGGGAGCCTTCATCACGTATTTCATCGTCCTCATACAGTTCCAGCAGCCGTCGAGTGCTCTTGGTTCTAGCGTTTGTAACTGCACAGGATTGTAAGGACGAAAAAAGATTACACTTTACCGAATATCTGAGGGAGAAATTCTGTCAGAGATTTGATTGTCAGCCGAAAACAGAGTACTGTGAATCTTTTACATTGTGTCAAGTAACTTTAGGAGTAAACTAGAAGCAGGGACAAAGCCCTTTATTTATTCTGATTGGTCGAAATGATTCCCTCTATGCATTGGGAAATTGCTGGTATTTTGAAAATCTCGTGAAAACAGCATTTTAGTGTCTGGAGGATGAATTATGCCTATGAGTTTCTCTGCTCCTGATTCCGCTTCAGCCATCGTGCTACTGAATGTGTAGTTTTATTCCTGATGCCGAACTTTTTGTAATTTTCAACGCTAAACCAAATGAATTTTAGACGACACGGTGTATGTCCTTGTGTAATGTCAAATATACAACACCTATTTCCCTCCTAAAGTCAATCGATTAACGGATAATCGATTAAAGTGGACCTCATGCCAAGTTTTAACCAAAGTTACAAGATTTTTCCTCCCAAACAATTTAGTTTATTTAAGCGTCATGATATAAGGCTGACCATGTCTAACGGTTCCTTACAACAGGCACAATTTGTAATACCACCGTTATGCTAGCGTCAGCGGAAATGCCGCTAGCTCCGGAAACACCCCGGAACCTGGACAAAATTAAGGATCCGGTCTGCTGGGACAAAATCGAGGCTTGACTGGAAGAGAAACGGTTTCAACTGGCCAAACCTCTGGTGGTCTCCATGATTCAATGGACTCTTCTTGCTCAACCAATAGAACAAGCCGTTGCAGTAATTGGGCTTTGAAAACGTGTTAGTTCTTGTCTCGTTTGTTGAGTTCAGATGTGAGGCTTTATTGACGCAGAGTAGTGCGTGTTACGATCAAGAGGAGATGACCTTTAAGGTACTGCCACCAGACAGGCTTCTGTGTACGATGAATACTTCCAGAGAATTGAATCCTTTCAAGAAAGATGATATCTTTTTGGGCAGTGAAATTGTTTTTTAAATTTACTCCGATTCCGAATTGTCGAAAGATTACAATTTCGTCCAACAAGTCACCTATCAGGCATGGCTGCTAAAAATTAATTGATTAAAGATAACAATCAAAATTATTAGAAAATGAGAATTTCAAAATAGAACCATTATTTTAGCGCCTATCAATGTTCAGTTTGAAGCCTTACAACATGGCTAGTTTTGCACTATTAGTTAAACCGGAAACGAAATATAGGACATTTTCAATTTTTGATGCATGAAAAACTGCAAGCAAAATCGTCATCACTTAGAGTTTTTAATTTGAACCAATTTTTAAAGGCCTCCCAAAGCATCAGTGATACATTGCAAGTCGTGGATTAATGATTTAAGCGATCATTGAAATGTTGGTTTACATACTTGATTTACGGTAAACTGAAGTTGACTGGCAAAATTAAATAATTATCTTTATGCATTTACGGAATCAGTTTGGTTTCCCAAGGAGTACTATTTCTTGGAAGGATTTCAATGATTTTCTTCTACTTAATTGTCTTGGTACCATTCCAAATGGGAAACGTAGTGTGGATGTAACCAGCAGGTGGGAATGTTTAAAATCCAAAGCGTATTGTGGTTGTCAATGAATGCCAGTGAGTGTAATTCGCAGCGAAGTATAACTGTTAGCAATTGTTAGTGTCTGCAATCCGCAGCCTAGTATGGCTGTTAACAATCGCTAATGTCTGCAATCTGCACCCAAGTATGACTGTTAGCAATCGCTAATGTCTGCAATTCGCAGCCAGGTATGACTGTTAGCAACTGCTGATGTCTGCATTCCGCAGCTAAGTATGACTGTTAGCAATTGCTGATGTCTGCATTCCGCAGCCAAGTATGGCTGTTAGCAATTGTTAGTGATATTATACATACTTCGGAAAAATACAGTTATGATATCGCTTGCATCCCATCGGGGAGTAAATTCGATGTCTCTTATTCGCGAAATTTTGTTATTTACTTGACTGATTGTCGGTTGTACTCAAGAATATGTCGCTTACACAACAGACACAGGCTTTATTTAGCTCCCCGGCTGTGTTGAGTTTTCTCCAGCCTGTCTTCACTTAGGCTACATTTACTTCCCTCCAAGTAAGCCTGACTGCGGTCATTCAAGTGATATATTCTTAATTGTGACCACAAAAAATCAGTTTCTTGCTGCTGTAATGCTGTTTGCTTTGAGCATGGCGCAAAACACCAGTCAAGCAAGCAACAGCAAAGATCAGGTGAAATAAAGAAATAAGTCATCAACGTTGATCAGTTCATCTACGCAGCACTGTGATGCCTGAGGTAGAGAGTCCACATCATGAGCAGGAATCCTTGACTTGAAAACTGGCTGCCTTGTACGGCCTGTGCCGAAGATAAAAGGCCAGGTATTGGCCTTCCAATCTCAGTACGCAATGACTGAATGCAGAGTCTGCCCTCTGTTTACATGTACCTTCAATTTCCTCCAAGCGACAATGTTGTTTCAATTTGCATTTGTAGGATAAATAATTTGAATGCATGCCCAGATTTTGGTAACTGTGATTTATGTTTGATGCTGGAAATTTCCTTTTCATATTTCTAACAGGTGGCAACCTCACAGAATCGTGTGTATTTGAATGCAGGGTCATTGATGTTAAACATCTCAGATGCAGAATTTGACATGTCAGCAGAAGCGCTAGCAGGGAAGAGAGAATTTGATCAATGCATCTAATTTTGTTTTATCAGTTTACCTTAGTTATCTCCCCTGAAAGATTTCTCATTATTATGTGCTAATTTCTAAATACATATAGATGTATTACCTATATGTTCATTTTGCCCCACTGATGTCTTCAGGATTAAGTGTAAAACACATTTGGAATGGTTTAAAAGTGGATAGACTGTTAAGCTTGTATGATGTTACTGGAAATGTCATCCAGGATATAGGTGAATTGCAGGATCAAACTTAGTACCCATGGTTTGAAAAGTGAAATAATCTTAAATCGTTGCACATATCAGGATTTATTGGTGCACGGAAAATGCGTTTTTACCAGACAGTTCATTTAAGAAGGAGGTCAGCAAGCTGGTAAATCTGAGACTATTATACGGCTTGCACTAAAAATGTTGTCAGAATGTGAAATTAAATTTATATTCAAATTGGTAATATAATTTCGGGACTTGCATGGGTTTCATTTGTGAAAACTGACTTCCGCCTGTGTTATCTTACCACTGTAACTGCCAACAATCATAGTGTTGCTGTTGACAAATTTTCTCGTTTTGAGATATATTGAACTATATTAAAAAGAAATAAAAGTAAATAATAGGCAACGAGAGTGGGAATATTTCACTTTTGTTCATGGTCTACATTGAAATAAGCGTTGAAATAACCAATTTTGAAAATCATAGAAGTCTCTCTTTGAATTTTTATCAAGAGAACAAATATTTCTATAGTGCTTAAACATTTAGCGTTTTGTTCTGGTATGATTTTAAGTGATATTTTCAACACCAGTATTGTAAGCGCATGTAAATGAATGAATCGGGATTTACTTTAATCTCCTTGCGGCTAATCCTTTCTAGAAAATCTCGACTTAGAGTGCTGTGTTATTTATGTAGTGCTATATCGTAGATAGTATATATACAGTGCATGTATATGTGATTTCCCAGAATCTCCGTTCTGTTTATACCAGAGGTCATCGCTTCACCTCTGCCAGTTCAGTTCAGATATGTACAGTACATCTTGACCAATGAAGTACTTGTATCAGAGCAAAGGAGTGGTTGTGACCAATCTGAATATGCATGTGAAGTGTGCAAACTTGAGGTCACATGATAGCGGAACTTGATTTCTCGGTATATCAGAGATCAACCTTACTCTGGCATCTGGTGAATAATTCGGGTTCATTTGAAATAACTGGAACACCTTTCGCCTTTCACACCAGTGAAATGACACAGGGAAGTTGCTGTTCTGACCAGTGAGAGTGTCCGTCTGAATTGCACTAGGGAGGTATTTGATTACATGATTAAACAACAGATTTAAAAACAACATATGATGGAAAGCTTGGGGATTTCATTGGTTATAATACAAAAGACCCCAGAACAGAGGGTCAAACTGGGGACACGACGACAATGTGATGGTTGGCAATTGGTCAAATTTAACCGTTTGAAAATCTGGCCTCTTGTCAACTTACTGCGACTATGGTTTTATTCAAGTTTTTTATGTAAATGCTTAAATGATAAAAACCTGCACGTCCCTTTTATACAATTGCTTCAATGAGAATGTGATGTGATTGTTATCCATTGCCAATTTCTGCTTTTATGTTTTGATTCGGCAGACTCTTGAAAAAACAACTGCCTGGATATTGATTGAAACTCTCCTATTTTTGTGTCACAGAGCCTTTTCAGATCACATATTAAAGCATTTCGGAACGATTCCATACTTGGTTGCTGACTAGCGACGTTATAAACTTAATTGCCCGGTAAACCGTAATAGCCTTTTGATTTACATTGAAGTTGAAATCGTGTCATTCAACGCAGAGTGTATAGGAACAATAAAGAGCACAGATGAATATTTCGTCGTGGAGAGTTCCGTGTAAACTACCAGCTAAACACAATGACTGAAGTTTGGAAGCATCGACAAACGAGACGTTAGTTAAACATTCAACCATACTGGCATGTCGAAAATGCAAAGTCACATTGATAGGGTGGGCTCCAACATTTCCAAGGCATTTATTTGGTTCCAACCAGTCTTGTTTCGAAGTTCGTGTAACACGATTCACCAGTCGGCGGCCACAGCTTCCAAAATTGTCATCGACTCATAGAAATAGACAGGTAGCAATATTCACTCGAAGGCATGTATCTGGCAATCTCAATTGCCACGGATTATTCCCATAATATCGTCGTCTACCGCAATGAAACCTTACCCAGACCAAGACGGAGAAATTGGCCAGAAACCGACAGCGAAAGTCGACGCCTGTCTGAAGGACAAACCGTTCCAACTGTCCAAACCTCTTGTGGTCTCCATGAGCCTATTTGGACTCCTGTTTCTGAACTGTAAGAAGAGCAAGTTGTCGTCAATCACAAGAGCATACTCGTTATTCGTCATTTTCCTCCTCTGGATCAGTTTTATTCAGCTGTTCTTCGCGTATAGAGATGAACATTTCGGGGCTAAATTCTTCTTCAAAGTGGTACATCTGTGGAATCTGCACAACTGTGTGAATGCCCTGGTTACGTACAAAGCCTGCAACAACGAGAATCGCTTTGATGAGTTTCTTCACAATTGGTCCAGACTCCTCAGGACAATTCGCGGGATTTCTCCACATGACACCAGCTTCAGCTAGAGTTAAAAAAATTGATGTTATTGGTGACAATTGGCGCTGGATTGTTATGTTTGTGAATATCGGGTATAATGTTTTTTTTCTCTTTCATACTAATCATATGGAGTTTGCCATCGCACCGGTGTCATCCGGTCATTCCTTTGTCGTACCCATGAGAGTAATATCAGCCGTTGTTCAAGTGTACATGTCCGCAGCTTGGGTATTCACGTTGTTAATGTTTATGATGATGTCAAGCGTCATTTACCGCGAGTTCCAAACACTCCATGATGATTTCTGTCAGGCAATCTCTCCAGAGGGGCACATCGCTGAATTAGAATGGTTTAGACGACGTCATGAAGATATCTGCCAAATGGTGGATAGTGCAGATAATGTTTTGAGTGCCTTCAACGCCGCTGGAATTTTTTTCCCCACTTGTGTGGCAATGTTGTTGTTATATAGCGTCGTAGCCAGCCCAAGCATAAGAGCTGACCCATCGCTTACAGTGGCTTACTTTTTCTGGTTGGGGGTGTCATGGTTTTATTTGGTGTTGATTTCATACGGAGGAGGCTACCTTAATCACATGGTAAGTTTTCTAAACCTTAAACGTGTCAATAATTATGTACATGTAGTACATTTGAGCTTAATTTAGTCCATTATGGCTTTGTGCCACAAAAAAATCCTGGATCTGATACAAAGATTATTCGCCTTACGGGTTGAGCAAACCTGACGCATGCTAGGAGAACCCACCGGATCTGCTGTCTATGCAGTGTCTAAGCTGTAACACCCGAGCAGTGACGACGGTGTTATAACCGTCAAGTGATCACACATAACCCGTGAAATACAGCCTCTTCTCAATTTACGTCAGTCAGAGTTTCATTCTAAGTGTTCATGTGAATGCATAAATAATAGCAAATTACATGCGTCCTAGAACCATTTCTTTAGCAGAATCAGGTAAGACAAGATGCAATGATGTTAATTACAATTTAGTAGACCCATCATTGGTCTAGAACTACACAGAATGCTGTGTTGTCATTACATCTAACATACAATAACATTAAAAGAATGTTTTAAGAAAGAATTCCGTTTGTATGGCTTATCAAAATGTTGCTGTGGATCACTCATCAGTTACCAAAATTGCATGGGACTTAATCTCTCTTGATTACAATCAATATGCTTCACACATGTTTTAAGCTGCCGAGTGGCGCTTCGGTTCCCTCCAAATATAATATATACAAAACATTCGGTAGCAAAAAACAATAGAACACTTCACCGAAGCTTAATTTATTGATTAAGTTCTGAGGTTCGTTTATGATTTATAAGCGTACTTTGTCACCAAACATATTGCTAAAGAAATGAAACCGGTACCATGCTTCCCTATGTCAGGCACATGCCCCTCTGAAGGCACTTCACAAAATCCAAGCTAAAGAGGCCTCACCCGAGTTTTTACTTCAGGTAAGAGAAAGCCCCTGAGTCAACCAAACACAGTCCACCGTTATATTGCATTCTTCTGGGTGGACAAGTTGTGGTGAATAGACCGTCTGTTCGTTCTCGAAAATGCGCTGTTCTTATTTTGTTCACTCTTTTGTGAACTGTGTTTTGTATGACTTTTTAACGTCTTCATGTACTGTTAGTCTGCGGACCTTTGTAAAAGCATAACAGGCCCCTTTTATATATGTACAGCGCGGACCTGGCCGAAAGCACCTTGTTCAATGCTCTGTTTATTTAACTGGATGTTCATTGGCTGTTAAATTGGCTGTGTTTAAAAATAGTTGAATCCACCTGGCACGTATATAAGCCGTGTTTTCTGTGCAGAGGGGAGGTATTTTTGCTGCATTCACTGGGAGCCAGGAGAGTGTGCGACGCTCTCGTATCGAGCCCATTATATTTATATGAGCTGGTGATGCCAGTTTCATTTGGGAGGACAGATTTTTATGCCGGCACCGTTTGTGTACCACAGTAGTACTGATGTCTGGTTTATGTGAATTTCTGCGGAAGTCACGTTTATTGGTGTTCGGATCTTTATTATGATTATACAGTGTGGACTGTGTAATTTGTTTAACACGCTGACCTCACCTGACCGACAAGGTCGTCAAGGACTCTAAACTGAAGTTTTGCAAAGGACGTTCGTTCTGCCACAAGGTGACATTACTCTACGTCTCTGAACGGCTCGTTTGTGAGCTTCTGCGGGAGCTGTGACTGATCTAAAGTGGATTATACCTTCATGCCTGTATTTACCCTGTGTTGTGCTCTGCGGGTGTGGCGTCATTCAAAGGCTTGACTGTTCCAGTTCTGTGTAACCTGTGTACTGTGTTCGCGTTCGCTATCCTAGCGAAGTACCTGACTAGGACAATTTGTGAATTGTGTGTTTATCCCATGGTCTTTACGTTGGATCTTCTGGAACACGTTCCTTGGGATGCAAAGGTGAACTGGAAACTTTTAAAGACCGGTAATACTGATGTGTATGTTTTTTATGTTGTTGTTGTTGAACTGTCTGTAAAACTGTACGTCTCATTTTGTATATATAAAGCATTGTTTACATTGTAATATTGAGTCACTGAGTCTGTTTTCTGTTGCTGTTTTCAATACCGTAACAACTGTGTGCGTAATGTCAAGATGGACTATCTAAAAATCACAAGATGATCTCTCTTGCAACTGTTCCTATAATTGTATCACAAGAAAATATAAAATTCTGCAACTTTAACCACCAGTTCCTAGAGGAATATGATTGCAGCTGTTTTTAAAAGCATTATGCTGATGTCATAAACATGAATGTGTTTACGCCCCTAGCCCGCGTTAAAGGGAATTAGATACAACTGTGAGAGACAGAGATCCTAATTGTGTTATTCTCATTGTAAACTATTCGAAACTTACTTAATAATTAAATAACTTGCGACGTAGATTGAAATAATCTCATTGTACACAGAACTTAATAAATTCTACAAGACAAAATATCTACACGTCATAAGCAGTACCCTTTATATTTGTACATTAATATCCAAATACGGATTCTTTTCTTATTTAGGCGGCTTGAGAGGAGACCTTGGTCCTCCATGTACAAATCTATGTCTAAATAAGATATACCGTCATGACCAACCGTTGTCTCCTACGAGTCAAACGAAGGTGGATAGATTTTTTTTACAGCGGTGGCAAAATTATATACCGTCGTTATATACCATTCTGTGAATGGTAACCTTTACAAGCTGTCAAAACAAAGAAAGCAATGTTGATTTTTTGGTTAATGTAACGGTGAGCTATTTTATTAACGGTGGAATTCTGTCAATTGTCAATATATATATATATGTGAGGAATCGTAGTATAGAGAGTAGAGAAATTCAAGGCGGATACACTCTTTATTTGGCATTTGCTTTTGAGCTGCATTTCTTTCTTTAGAAGTTTTCGGCTTTTAAGGCAGTTGGTACATGAGTTTTGTTTATTAACACCACAGTGCTCATTCCAAAATGACTTCTTGTTAAATTCTCGTCAAGAGGATCGACAACAGTTGTAGAACTAACCTACCCAGCAATAAAACTGGCTTTGGGGACATTTAGAAATTATCTAAATTGATATCAGTATGACGAGAAGGTATATTATATTATATTAAGGAAGGTTTTGTGTTTGTTACATTTTTCTTTAAAGACAATGTAGTAGAGAATATGTAGATGTTGATGTAGACGAATTTCCTTTCTCAAATAACTAAGTAATCCAACCTGCATCATATTGAATTGCCCTTCATAGATTTAAAGGCAAATCCCAGCGTTTATGTGATGCCAGGCAACTATTAAATAAATCCCCCCCTTCCCACCCCCAGATTGTTTAAAATTTGAAAAATGAATATGTTAAAATGTCTCTTGCGCAGATGACAATGTTTTTAAACAAACTGACAGGAGAGGCCATTGAGCTGACAGCCTTGAACATGTTTGTGATTGACAAACCAACAATTCTGACGGTAAGTTGGTTGAAGTATCATAAGTAGGTAAAGAAAGTTTCTCCCGTGTACAGCTATAAGAACATTTTCTAATGGAAGAGCATTTTGTCTTCTGGTTGGTGGTTACTGGCAACACAGTAGTTATCAAGAAGCCGTGGTTACCCTACAAGCATTCTGAGCTTAATCTGATCTAGTTTCAAATGAAAGGGAGGTTACGCTACAACCACACTGAGTCTAATTACATCAGGCTGTAGACTCAATTACACATAATGGAGCAAATTTCTGTTATCAGACATCACTGGTGATAGATTCTAATCATTGATTGATTCATGCTCAAGAATTGTTCAACTGTATAACGATGCCTAAGCTTACAGATGGCCAAAACGGCAATAACCATAATGGAGCAAATTATAAAGCCCTGACCTTCTCCAGGTTCCTGACAAACTACAGGACAAACTGGCAGCGAAAACAGCCAAAGTTGTGTCGGAATACGCCATCTCATCGTTGAAGGGCTTGGAAGTTACAACGGGCTAGGAAGCCAACACTTCAAGTACCTGAGCCATCGATGCATCATGATTAATTCGATTTTGACAACAAGCGTTAGAACATAAGGTTGTAAGGGCCTTTTTTTCATCGTGGTATATGAACGGCCTAACTACATAAAATATGGTACACGATTTGGTTTCTTCATTTGTTTGCCTAGAACATTCCTTGCGCCTTTATCATTAAAAATTGTGCAACTAATTTCGTACATTATAGACTTTATTTTGCTCTTCGGTGGTTTGTGTCAAACGCGGATTTGGGAATGAGTCTTCACATTGATAATCTGGTCTCTGTTAACGACTGGTACACGAATGTCTGTTTTGACGCAGGCATTTACAAAAAGTAAATGATAACCAGGACAGAGTTATGGAAACTCAATTCAACCCACACTGACTGATTTTCATGTTTTCTGTTTCACAGATTGCGGGAGCCTTCATCACGTATTTCATCGTCCTCATACAGTTTCCAGCAGCCGTCGAGTGCTCTTGGTTCTAGCGTTTTGTAACTGCACGGAACTGTAAGGACGAGAAAAGACTACACCTCACTGAATACCTGATGAAAAAATTCTGTCAGAGATATGATTGTGAACTGAAAACAGGGTACTGTGAAGATCGCGTCACGTCACTTCTGGAGTAAATTAGAAGCAGGGACAAAGCCCTTAGTTATTCTGATTGGTCGAAATGATTATATGGTCACCTGATCTGCAAAATGGAGACCCTGATGAAAGTTGCTAGATTCTCAGATTTCTCTTTGCACGGCCAGCTTGCAGGCTTATGTGACCATTTCTGTACTTAGGAATATTGCTGGTATTTGAAAATCTCGTGGAAACTGCATTGTAGTACCTGGATGATGAATTACGACTATGAGGCTCATGTGATCACTGCACTTTGCTTAACTGCACCTGACTCCGCTTAAACCATGGTGGTATTGGGTGTGTAATTTTATTCCCGATTCTGTAGTGTTTTTGTATTTTGTCAACGCTAACCCAATCAGTCGTAGACGACATGGTGTATGCCTTTGTAAAATGTCAAATTTACACGACCCATTTCCGTCCTAAAGAAGACCCGATTGACAGATAATAGATTAAACTAAACATAACCATTTTGCGTGTGTTCACTGTCTGTGCCCTACCTAAGTTATTTTCCCATATGTGGGCTTTTACATCAAGCAGAAAAATAAATATTTGACTATTAACTCTGGAATTTCTCTTCATGTTTTAATCAACATTCAACAGAGAGACTTTATCACCCAGCAAGACCTGAGACGGGCATTCTTTTCCACCTTCACGTGCGATAGTGCAAAATGCGATATGTATAGGTACTATATTTCTGTTATATGAGGAATGTTTTCAGTTAATCCCACGGCAAAGATTTCACGCAAACCTCTGGGAAACGATTAAATGTCAAGTAGTCTAGGAAACACTTAGGAAAGTGAATCTAGGAAATTGGGGAAATCCAACAAAACATTTTCTTTCATATATGCTGTGAGGTTTGCCACAATCTTTAACCGCATTTACATTCATGCGGTGTGCATTGTTGTATCAACTTGTCGATTTCGACAAGTTGTATAAATGTCAAATTTTACAAACTGTAGGAAATAAGTGTTGTCCAGACTCATTTCGTAAGACTAGTCGATGCGATCGCACCGTGTGAACGGAGATTAATCAGCAGTTTAGCGGTTCCTTACAACAGAAACAATTTGTAATACCACCGTATGCTAGTGTCAGCGGAAATGCCGCTAGGTCTGAAAATATCCCGGAAGATGGACAAAAATAAGGATCCGGTCTGCCAGGACAAAATCGACGCTTGCATGGAAGAGAAACTATTTCAGCTGGCCAAACCTCTGGTGGTCTCTATGATTCCATGAATTCTTCTTTCTTTCTCAAATAAAGGAACAAGTCCTTGCATTAATTCGATTTGAAAACATATTAGTTTGTGTGTCGTTTTGTTGAGTTTAAATGTGACCCTTTATTGAAGAAGAGTCTGCGTGTTACGCTCAAGGGAAGATGACCCCTATGTTACTTCCACCAAACAGGCTTATGTATGAGACCAATACTTTCAGAGAATTGAATCCTTTCAAGAGAAATATCTTGTTGGACAGAGAAATAGCAGTTTTTCACCTCTCGTAGCAGAGATGAAGACAGCATCAACTAGTGCTATGGCTCTAATAAACTCTCCTTTAAATCCGCACCGAATCCAAATCATCGAAATATTTCACTTTCCTAGCTACAAGATCACTTATCAGGCATGGCTGCTGAAAACTATTCGATTAAAGATAATATTTAAAATTATTAAAAACTGAGAATTTCAGATTAGTACCATTATTTTTAAAGAAAAAGAAAATTTAAATATCAATCAAATATCATTCTAAAGAGTATGCATTCCTCGCAGGTACATGCCATAAAAAATTCTAATATGTGACCTCAAGTTGATAAATTATAAATAAAGTCAGCGCCAAAATCCGCAGTGGGTGACTCTATTATGGCCTAAGAACTAGTCCTTAAGTCTTCTGTGTCAGGAGGAGAATTGCAGTCGGAAACGTGCAGTTCGTACATTTCTGGTAGAACTCGTTCTTCCCAGAAGGTAGCGAACAGTACAGTTCGTTTTCCGCTTGACGATCGGGAAACCAGAATGTTGGAGGTAGGTTCCGAGGTTACACGAACAAGCCGGCAGTTTAACGATTCTCACTGGCTGAGATGCAACGCACCCCTAGCGTTAATTACAGGATATTAAAGATGGAGGACGTGGGGGACTCAGCGATTTATGCTAGCTTTGCCGTTTTCAGGCTTTACGTGTATGCCGAGGAAAATCGCAAAATTATACAGCACACACCACCAGATAAAAAACAAACAAACTGCTCTTTTCAGCCTATTGTGTCATGTTTTTTAAGTTTTCTTCTGCTTTAAGCCTATCAATATTCATTTTAAATCATTTTAAGCCTTACAATATGGCAAGTTTTGTACTATTAGTTAAGTCGGAAACGAAATTTTCGATTTTTGGTACATGAAAAGCTGCAAGCATAATCGTCACCAGTCAGAGTTTTTATTTGAACCTATTTTTAAAGGCCTCCTAAAGCATCGATGATACATTTCAAGCTGTGTAATAATCATTTAAGCGATCATTGAAAATGTTGGAAATACTTGATTACAATAAATTGAAGTTCATATATCAAAATTATTTACGAATCTGGTCGAAACTGAATAGTGTTGTTAGTCTCATCTTTGTACATTTGTGGCAACAGTTTGGTTTGCCTAGGAGTGCTCTTTCTTGGAATGGTTTTCTTCAACGGTTTTCTTCTCACCCTTTCTTAATTGTTTGGTATCATTTCACTTCAAATGGGAAACGTAGTGTGGATGTAACCAGCAGGTGGGAATGTTTGAAATCCAGAGCGCATTGTGGCTGTTAATGAATGTCAGTGAGTGTAATCCGCAGCCAGGTGTAACTGTTAGCAATTGTTAGTGTCTGTGATTCGCAGTCAAGTATGGCTGTTGAAGATTGAAAATGTCAGTAATCTGCAGTCGAGTCTGTGTGTTGGCAAATGCTACCCAGTACTGACTGTGTCTACGGTTCTTGTCTAAATTTGGTTTAGTGTCAGTTCCACTTTTTACCCCTGGTGCGTTTTAATGCGTTTCAGTATATTCTGATCTGATATTGGATAGCTTTGTGTAGAGGAATTTATCAGAATGGATATTTAAAAGTGGTGTATCATTCCCAGTTTGACAGAGGCGCTGCTGCTACCAGGATTATTGCGCATTTACATATTATACATGCTTGGAAAAATACAGTTATGCCATTGGACATTAAATTCAATGTCTCTTATTTGCAAAAAGTTTTTTTTATATTGATTTGATTGATTGATAGTTTACGCTGTACTCAGGGATATTTCGCTTACACGACGGAGGCCGGGAGAAACCCACGAAGAGGTCCGCTTAAACGAGAAAGTATTATGTCCCTCAAGAATCCTTTTGGG